>NC_090795.1:17665412-17920412 GCF_040054535.1 Antennarius striatus
CCTCACTCGTGAACAGGACCCCAAGATACTTAAACTCCTTCACTTGTGGAAGGACCTCATTCCCCACTTGGAGAAGGCAGTCCACCGGTTTCCTGCTGAAGACCATGGCCTCAGATTTGGAGGTGCTAATCCTCATCCCCGCCGCTTCACACTCGGCTGCAAACCGGACCAGTGAGCGCTGCAGGTCACAGGCCGGTGACGCAAACAGGACCACATCATCTGCAAAAAGCAGTGATGCAATCCTCAGGCCACCAAACTGTAAAGCCTCCTCACCACGACTACGCCTCGATATCCTGTCCATGAAAATCACAAACAGAATTGGTGATAAAGCGCAGCCCTGGCGAAGGCCAACAGGTACTCGGAACAAGTCCGACTTACTGCCGAGAACCCGAACGCAGCTCTCACTTTGGGCGTACAGGGATTGGATGGCCCTGAGGAGAGGCCCCCTCACTCCATACTCCCGCAGTATTTCCCACAGTATATCCCTGGGGACATGATCATATGCCTTCTCCAAGTCCACAAAACACATGTAGACTGGATGGGCATACTCCCAAGCCCCCTCTAGGATCCCTGTGAGAGCAAAAAGCTGGTCTGTTGTTCCACGACCAGGACGGAACCCACATTGTTCCTCCTCAATCTGAGGCTCGACAATCGGCCGGACCCTCCTTTCCAGCACCTTGGAGTAAACTTTCCCAGGGAGGCTGAGGAGTGTGATGCCCCTGTAATTGGCACACACCCTCTGGTCCCCCTTTTTAAAAAGAGGAACCACCACCCCAGTCTGCCACTCTTTCACCACTGTCCCAGACTTCCACGCAATGTTAAAGAGGCGTGTCATCCACGACAGCCCCTCAACACCCAGAGCCTTCAGCATTTCCGGGCGAATCTCATCAATACCCGGGGCTTTGCCACCGTGCAGTTGTTTAGCTACCTCGGTGACTTCGCCCCGAGAGATTGATTCTGATCCCCCATCATCCTCCAGCTCTGCCTCTGCAACAGAGGACGGGTCAGTTGGGGTAGTTGGATTCAGGAGTTCCTCAAAGTGTTCCTTCCACCGACCGACAACCTCCTCAGTCGAGGTCAACAGTGTCCCATCTTTGCTGTATACAGCTTGGATGGTTCCCCGTTTCCCCCTCCTGAGGTGTCGGACAGTCCTCCAGAACAACTTTGGTGCCGTCCGATAGTCCTTCTCCATGGCCTCTCCGAACTCCTCCCACACCCTCTGTTTTGCCTCCATCACAGCCGAGGCTGCAGTCCTTTTGGCCCGTCGGTACCCTGCAACTGCTTCAGGAGTCCACAGGGACAACATGCCCCTGAAGGCCTCCTTCTTTAGTCGGACGGCTTCCCTGACCACCGGGGTCCACCACGGTGTTCGAGGGTTACCGCCCCTTGAGGCACCCAAGACCTTGAGACCACAGCTCTCAGCTGCAGCTTCAGCAATGGAAGCTTTGAACATCGACCATTCAGGTTCAATGCCCCCAGCCTCCACAGGGATGCACGAGAAGCTCCTTCGGAGGTGTGAATTGAAGGCCTCACAGACAGAGTCCTCCTCCAGACGTTCCCAGTTCACCCGCACTACTCGTTTGGGCTTACCAGGTCTATCCAAAGGTTTCCTCCCCCAACGGACCCAACTCACCACCAGGTGGTGATCAGTTGACAGCTCTGCCCCTCTCTTCACCCGAGTGTCCAAAACACACGGTCGGAGATCAGATGATACGATCACAAGATCAATCATTGACCTCCGACCCAGGGTGCTCTGGTACCAGGTACACTTATGAGCATCCTTGTGTTCGAACATGGTGTTAGTTATGAACAATCCGTGACTAGCACAGAAGTCCAACAACATAACACCGCTCGGGTTCAGATCAGGGAGGCCATTCCTCCCAATCACGCCCCTCCAAGTGTCTCCATCATTGCCGACGTGTGCGTTGAAGTCCCCCAGGAGAACAATGGAGTCCCCTGCAGGGATCCCTTCAAGGACCCCATTTAGGGACCCCAAGAAGGCCGAATACTCTGAACTGATATTTGGTGCATATGCACAAATAACAGTCAGAGTTTCCCCCCCCACAGCCTTAAGGCGTAGGGAAGCGACCCTCTCATCCACCGGGGTAAACTCCAACACAGCGGCGCTCAGCCGGGGACTTGTGAGTATCCCCACACCCGCCCTGCGCCTCACGCCTGACGCAACTCCGGAGTAAAACAAGGTCCAACCCCTATCCAGGAGTTTGGATCTAGAACCGAGGCTATGCGTGGAGGTAAGCCCCACCAGATCCAACTGGTAGCGCTCCACCTCCAACACAAGTTCCGGCTCCTTCCCCGCCACTGAGGTGACATTCCACGTTCCCAAAGCCAACTTCTGCCGCCCGGGTCTGGTCCGTCGTGACCCCCTGTCGTCACTGCCACCCATATGGCAGCGCACCCGACCCCATCGGTCTGCCCTGCGGGTGGTGGGTCCACAGGGGTGGGAAGAATCCACGTTGCCTTTTCGGGCTAAGCCCGGCCGTGCCCCGTGGCAGACCCGGCCACCAGGCGCTCGCTGACGGGCCCTCCGTCCAGGCCTGGCTCCAGACGTGGGCCCCGGGCTTCCTCCGGGCAGGGTCACATTTTTCCCTTTTCCGTTTTTCATGGGATATTTGAACCATTCTTTGTCTGGCCCTTCACCTGAGACCTGTTTGCCTTGGGTGACCCTACCAGGAGTACAAGACTCCCGACAACATAGCTCCCAGGATCCTTAGGGCACACAAACCTCTCCACCACGGTAAGGTGATGGTTCCTTGGAGAGGACAACACAACACACACAACACAACACAACACACACAACACAACACACACACACAACACACACAACACAACACAACACAACACAAAACAACACACACAACACAACACACACACACAACACACACAACACAACACACACAACACAAGACACAAGACAACACAACACACGCAACACACACAACACACACAATACACACACACACACACACACACACACATACACACACACAACACACACAACACAACACACACAACACACACACACACACACACACACACACACCACAACACAACACAACACAACACAACACACACAACACAACACACACAACATACACAACACAACACACAACACACACACACACACACAACACACACAACACACACAATACACACACACACACACACACACATACACACACACACACACAACACACACAACACAACACACACAACACAACACACACAACACACACAACACAACACAACACACACAACACACACAACACAACACAACACAACACACACAACACAACACACACAACACACACAACACAACACACACAACACACACAACACAACACAACACAACACACAACACACAAGACACAAGACAACACAACACACGCAACACACACAACACACACAATACAACACAACACAACACAACGCAACACAACACAAAACAACACACACAACACACACAACACAACACAACACACACAACACAACACAACACACACAACACACACAGCACAACACACACAACACAACACACACAAGTAACACAACACTCACACAACACAACACACACAACACAACACACACGACACACACAACACACTCAACACACACAACACACACAATACAACACAACTCAACACAACACACACAACACAACAGGACACGACACAACACAACACACACAACACAACACAACACACACGACACGACACGACACAACATAACACAACACACACAACACAACACGACACGACACGACACAACCCAACACACACAACACAACCCAAAACAACACAACACACACAACACAACATGACACAACACAACACAACACAACACAACACGACAGGACACAAGACGACACGACACAACACAACACACACAACATGACACGACACGACACGACACAACACAACATTAGCTGCTTGCATGTCTACCAAGTTTAGAGGGAGGATCTGTACAGACGACATGGAGTCACTCCTGCTCTCATGATCAGCCTTATGTAAGCAGGATCAACGTCCTCGATGACTACTGATGTATGTTAAGAACGACTGATTTAGTTTCATAGTTTTCTCGTTAACTTTATAGCTACTGGAGCTACAATGTAAATGTGTTTATTACCACTGGGATGGCCGAAGGAGCAGGGCAGCCGCCTCTACAAAGTGGTGACATCATCAGTGTGTCTGTTATATACATACATGTGTATATACAGTGTATTAAATAGAACATCTCACCACAGTCTTTTCAGAAAAACATCTATAAAAAGATCCTTTAAAGGCCTCAATTACCCCGATTCTGCTCTGGAACGCTATATTTATACCACTACTACAAAAACAGGGCAGACGCAGCTGACTGCACGTCTGTGGAGAACACTTCAGTCCTTAGGACAGTGTATATTATCCATGGTACAAGTTTCATGTCTGTTGAATACATAATGATAGTTCAGTGATGGCTTAAAACCAGTGTGGGGACTGGACAGCAGCGACACAGATGCTCTGGTTAGCGTTCTAGCGCACACTGAACCTCTTGCCTCACACGTCTGACGGTGTGTGTTCTATGTGTGTTCTATGTGTGTTCTATGTGTGTTCTATGTGGCCTAAACCAGCCAGTAGATGGGATGACAGCACAGGTGGCCTTTCTGTCCTCACACACAACAGTCGACATCAGGCCTTGACCCTGTCATTGGTTAAGTACCGTATTTTCTGGACTATAGAGCGCACCTTTATATATACGGTATATATATAACATTTTTAAAAAAGATATGCAAGCCGCACCAGGTTATAAGCTGCAGATATCTATGTTGAAAAATTTATGTACTGCACGAACAGAACGATTTTGTACTGCAAGTGTACATGTATGTGTCTGAACAGATTCTTTACCAACAGTGTCTTTTAACACGGCAGCAACTTTGCTGATTAAAACAAAACAGACCCAGAGAAAATAACCAGCATTTATTACCTTCATTTCTCCTGAGTTAAAAAAAGAAGTCACTTTAATCATCTTCATGGAGTTGTCGTCTTCAGTGTCGGAGTTGCTGAAGCGCTTCATTATTTATTAATGCGCTTATTTATGCCGTTATTTAATCCATTTGGGGCAAATTATAAAATAGTAAAATATAAATATAAAATAAAAATATATATAAATATATAATATAAATATAAATAAATAAAAAAAGCTATAAATATATATTTATATAAAATATTAATATAAAATAGTATAAAATTATTTCACTTCTACACATTTTCTCAAGCCTAACTCTCCTTTAAGTATTTATTATCCTGTCCTCACGTGTACTCTCAGCTCTGATCCTTCATTGTTATAATGCACTTTAGACATTGTAGCCAACTGATTAGCCTCACCTTTGTATAAACCACATGGTTCAAAACCGAGGAAAAAAGCAGTGGCTTATAGTCCAAGATATACGGTAGGTACTACCCAGAACACCCAGCGGTTGTTGAGATGCGACATTTGTCCTGTTTGAATGAATCATACAGATTCACCTTTTCACATGACGTGACTGTATGGACCATCTAACGTTTAGAATCACATTCTACAGTCAGGCTCACGCTGCAGCGTCCCTCCTGGATAAACTCGTCAGGGCCCCCCTCCATCGACAATACATGAACTATAATTTCCAGCTAAACCCAGGAGGACTCAAACCACAGAAGAAGAATCCCATTTAGCATCAACACACAGTTTGTGGTGTGAAACTGTAGCCAGACCATTCTGGCCCAGCAATTACCCAGAATCCATTTCAACAACTGATTGTTTTCACTCTGCATTGTTCAGTTTCCAGTCGGAGGAGGATCAGATTATGAACTTTGTTAATTTTCAGTCAAATATGTGCATTTTTACAGATGAATATTCATAATTTGATGTGGTCCTTTTGCTGATGTTTGTTTTATTGGTTGTTCTCATTAAGGTGACCTAAAGTTGTTCCTGTGTTGCAGGTATTTCTGGTTGTTTAATGGTCCAGACTGGAACCACAGCCTCCACTGGTTTCTCCAGGAGAGACAGATGTTCTTCCCCCGTCTAATGAAAGCCAGATTTAGAGGAAGTAAAGATGGAGCGAGTGAAGGTAAAATCTGCAAAACACGGAGCTGAAAATAACAAATTCATTATCATCTCGGTACCAGCTGTGGACAAACTTGGAATTAATCAAAAGTACAAAGTGGAGTGTCTGTGACGCAGACCCTCAGAGGCCTGCTAGAGTTTAGCTAAATCCCAGTGGGTTTACACACTAGTTTTAAGTACGATGATATTTCCCAAATAAACATGGGCCTCATTAATATTCACCAAACAGCACGTAGGCCACGTTTAAAATTAGCTGTCAGATTTTAAAAAACAGCCTCCATAGAAACACTGACTCCAGTGGAAGAAAGACGAAACACAAAAATAATGCAAAATTAAATCCTCGGTGTGAAATAGATATTTATTTTTATTTTTATCATATATGAAGAATTCATGTGCAAAAATGATGAAAAGCAATTATTGAATGCCCCAAAATCAGTCTGATCAATACTCAAATAATCAATGCACAGAAAAAAAATTGAGGTAGGATCAAAAATAAGAAGGACAATCTGTCCATGAGTCAGTCTGACTCTTGTGGAGATGCTTGCCTCGGTCACATGACTACCTTCTGAAAGGGGCTCCGGCCTCGGTCACATGACTGCCTTCTGAAAGGGGCTCCGGCCTCGGTCACATGACTACCTTCTGAAAGGGGCTCCGGCCTCGGTCACATGACTACCTTCTGAAAGGGGCTCCGGCCTCGGTCACATGACTACCTTCTGAAAGGGGCTCCGGCCTCGGTCACATGACTACCTTCTTAAAGGGGCCGCTCCGGCCGCTAACACAGAATACTTTACCGCTAATCTGAAACTAGCAGAACCAACAAGAAACAAACGTTTCATTATTGAAGCGCCAGCAGGGACAAACCCTCCCCCACGTGACTAAAGTCATGTTTGTGGTCACTGTGATTTAAAGAAATTATTTAGAATTGTTAATATTCGCTGACAAGAGCAAATGTCATCCAAAGATGTGTGTGTGACTGATGTTGGATGGAATCTCATGTTCACCTGTGTTTGAGAAGTGGAATCCAGTTGAGGAGAGGCTGATGGGTAATAAAACCAGTCCCTCACTCCACTGGCTGCTCAGATTGACTTCACTGGGGTTGGACTGGTCTCACTTTATGAAATAAAACTCCTGATTTACAGTATCCCACTTGCTTTCTTATCTTTTGGGCCTCCTATCTCCCCTGCACACCTGGCTGGGGGTAAACAGATGGGGTAACTCGTCATCTGCTCTTTGTGCTGCCCTGAAAAGCTGTTTTTGTCTCGGAGAACACTTCAAAAATGCTGAATGAAAGCGAGACATAATTAGAGGGCAGCTGTGTGATTGAACACTTTTGTGTGGGTTGGTGGTAATTATAAAACTTTTACTGCTATAACACTGTAGAAATACATGACGCAGCTGTGGGGGGAATCACAACAGCACTCAGAACCTGGAGAAAACACGTCCACAAATAGTTCTAACGGGCCGTACCTCTGCAGCCGCTGGCTTTGGGGCGCTTTGTGCATCTAGGATCTGTTCTGGAAGGCATTAGAAAAGCTCCGTGGCGCTGGATCGGAGCGACCTCTGTGAGACGCCGGGGCTCAATCAGTGAAAGCGGCGTTCAGTTTCACATAGCTCTTAATAATTGGAGTCTGGAGGGTTTGGCTGATTTGATTTGTGATTAAAATGTTGTGTCAGAGGAAAGGCTTGAGGTGTTTTCAGGACCTCGACTGTTGCTCAGTCCAGTGTGTTCTCATTCCAGACAGCAAAACACTCCAACGCACGCAAACAGCTAATGTAGAAGAACCAAAACAATCCCATGGTTGTGTGTGTGGCCGTTCAGAAGCACGCCAGCACCACAACCAATCAGAGATGAGCATCCCAAACATTCTAGACAGAACGCACTCACAGAGTCAACATGCAGTCCTGACGCCCATAGAATGGGATGTTTTCCCCTGATCATCGTGTGTGTATTCAGGAGTGTTGGAGCGTTATTATTATTATCATTGAGGAAGGTTGAATGGTTTCCGTTGATGGTGGTTTGTTTATAATAAATATCAGTCTGACATAAGTTAGAGCCACATGTCTCCTGTTGTACTTGACACAACATGTGTGTCAGAAATTCCAACACAAACTTTGTGATGAAATGTCAACAAGAAGAAGAAAAAATTTCCCCAAAGTGAAATTTGTTTTTCCACTCTCAGTCTGTATTATAAAGGTTTCACACGCAAGAATACAGTAACGCCTCGATCGCCGCAGGAACACACGAAAGACAAACACACACGCTCTCACACACCCACGATGAACCCAGAGAGAACACACACACACACACACACACACACACACACACACACACACACACACACACACACACACACACACACACACACACACACACACACACACACATGCCACACAGAAAGGAACTGAACCCACAACCTTATTGACAGCAACGCCCACTACGCCAGCATTAACATAATAACACTAGAATTAATCTTTAAACTATTATTACTTTTGTAGAGACATGAATCCTCACATTTTTGTAGTCAGGATATTGGCTTCAATGATGTTTATAAATTATGTTTTAACATACTGTATATCACACTGACATTATTATTATTATTATCACTATTATTATCATTATTATTATTATTATTATTATTATTACTATTACTATCATTATTATCATTATTATAATTTTTATTATTATTATTACTATTATTATTACTATCCATTATTATTATTTATTAAAGGTTAATAGTACTAGTCATTAAAGAGCAGCAGTCGGTGTGCAGTGCAGTCATCATAGCACCAGAACAGATTAGTTCCTCTGTGTTTGACTGGTTATAACCACAGAATTAGTGAGGAAGCGTATCAGTGGTGACCCAGAACTGGGAGTACTCAATAATTATAAACTGGACAAAACAACAGCGACTAATCAGCAGAATTCCTTGTTTATTATGATAATATTTTTTATATCTTCAACCTGTAGTTGATAAATGCCAGGGAGGAAACCTTTGATTTAAACTTAAACATAACTCAGACTTATGGATCGCAACACAGTCGGTTTTCTTTTTTCTACTCCTTGTTTTCTCCTAATGTATTTACATGGAATGAAATGATGACAAAAGTGATTCAGATGAAACCAGCTTGGAAGGAGTTAGTGAAAACCTGCTGTGTGCAGTCTGGGGGCCTGTGATGCCTCTGGTGGGTAACAGGATACACCCACAGATGCAGACTGGAGGTGCTTCATAAGGGCCCCTGGCTCAAATAGCTTCGGGCCCCTCATGTTGATCCAGCCAGTGATAGGTAACATGTGGACTGTTACTGCCACGTTTAGAAAGTAGGATAAAAATAAATCATTCTTTTCTGCATCTAATGTTAGCAAGACAACAAACCACTTTATTGCACTGTCCTGGTCATACATGAGTCGTAAAAAACAATCTTGAAACATTCGTCTTGAAAACCAGTAGTATAATAAAAACCGACTCCTGGAATGTCAGAGTCAGGGGTCACAGAAGCAGGACGTTAAAAAGGTCACGTCTGCCTCACAGATGGAGAGCAAAGATAAGTTCTAATAACTCTTTATTTTTCCTTGATCTTTGTTCTCTTCTGCTTTAACATGCCCATCTTGATGAATTTAACGGAGCCCTTTAGAAGCAGGAAAAGGAAAGATTAAGGTGAACGAGTTGAACGTTTTTCTCACAAATTGCTGATGTTTTGGCGCCATCTTGTGGCCAAATCCACGCATCTGTCGTATGAAAGTGTATTTCTTACAGTTTGTAATAAAAAGTGATTGATTGTTGTAGAAAATCGTAGATACTTATAGACGATGCTGGTTATGTATTAACTCATATATAGAAACGTTTCCTTTTCTACAAACTTGTGGAGGCTTTACATTGACATATCAACAAAGGAGAAATTTACTTTATTGATTCTTTTTCTCCTTTGGGCTTTTCCCTTCAGGGGTCGCCACAGCCAATCAGTGGCCTCCATCTAACCCTGTCTTCTGCATCCTCTTCTCTCACACCAACTACCTTCATGTCCTCTTTCACTACATCCATAAACCTCCTCTTTGGTCTTCCTCTAGGCCTCCTGCCTGGCAGTTCAAAACTCAGCATCCTTCTACCAATATATTCACTATCTCTCCTCTGGACATGTCCAAACCATCTCAGTCTGGCCTCTCTGACTTTATCTCCAGAACCTCTAACATGTGCTGTTCCTCTGATGTACTCATTCCTGATCCTATCCTTCCTGGTCACTCCCAGAGAGAACCTCAGCATCTTCATCTCTGCTACCTCCAGCTCTGTCTCCTGTCTTTTCTTCAGTGACACTGTCTCTAGACCAAACAACATCGCTGGTCTCACCACAGTTTTGTACACCTTTCCTTTCATTTTAGCTGAAACTCTTCTATCACACATCACACCTGACACTTTCCTCCACCCGTTCCATCCTGCCTGTACACGCTTCTTCACCTCTTTTCCACACTCTCCATTGCTCTGGACTGTTGAGCCTAAGTACTTAAAATCCTCCACCTTCTTGATCTCTTCTCCCTGTAACCTCACTCTTCCACTTGGGTCCCTCTCATTCACACACATGTACTCTGTCTTACTGCGGCTAACCTTCATTCCTTTCCTTTCCAGGACAAACCTCCACCTCTCTAGCTTCTCCTCCACCTGTTCCCTGCTCTCACTGCAGATCACAATGTCATCTGCAAACATCATAGTCCATGGAGATTCCTGTCTGACCTCGTCTGTCAGCCTGTCCATCACCATAGCAACAAGAAGGGGCTCAGAGCTGATCCCTGATGCAGTCGCACCTCCACCTTGAACTCCTCTGTCACACCTACAGCACACTTCACTACTTACAGTCTTCATACATGTCCTGCACCTTCTAACATACTTCTCTGCCACTCCAGACTTCCTCATACAATACCACAGTTCCTCTCTGGGCACCCTGTCATAAGCTTTCTCCAGATCTACAAAAACACAATGCAGCTCCCTCTGGCCTTCTCTGTACTTCTCTATCAACATCCTCAAATCAAATACTGCATCTGTAGTACTCTTTTTTGGCATGAAACCATACTGCTGCTCACAAATGTTCACTTCTGCCCTTAGTCTAGCTTCCACTACTCTCTCCCATAACTTCATTGTATGGCTCATCAGCTTTATTCCTCTGTAGTTGCCACAACTCTGCACATCTCCCTTGTTCTTAAAAATGGGAACCAGCACACTTCTCCTCCATTCCTCAGGCATCTTCTCACTATCTAAGATCCTGTTGAACAACCCAGTCAGAAACTCTACTGCCACCTCTCCTAGACACTTCCAAACCTCTACAGGTATATCATCAGGACCGACTGCCTTTCCACTCTTCATCCTCTTCAATGCCCTCCTCACTTCATCCTGACTAATCTTTGCTACTTCCTGGTCCACAACAGTCACCTCTTCTAGTTTTTGTTCTCTCTCATTTTCCACGTTCATCAACTCTTCAAAGTACTCTTTCCAAATTCACTTTGTTTCAAATTTCCAAATTTAATTTATTGATTCCTGTGGGTAAATTCTTCTTTTTTTCACTGTCTCCATGTTTCACAGGCCCTAGCGCTGCTCAGGAGATGAACTGACACTCAGAAACTAGTTCACGCTCCACCCTTTGGACCAGGGTGGTCTTGAACCGTCTACCTTCTGGTCCCCAAGACAAAATCTAGTGGGCTGAGCTAATGAACCATAATAAAACAATGAAATAATGTAAAATACCTTGGTGCACTGGCGTCGCACCCAGAGTGTCCCCTCCCAGTTGGCTGGGATAGGCTCCTGCACCCCACGTCCAGCGACAGCGAAGAAAGCGGGTTTAGAGGATGAATGAATGAATGATTGAATGAATTAAATAAAATAACGAAACAAAACAAAAAATTAGCTTCGTTCTCGCCTTCTAAAAATAGCAGAAAAGATTTTTTAATTAACTAGTTTTGTAATAACTAGTTTCACTAGTTACTTACTTAGGTCTTACTTCCCTTATGGACTAATAAAGTTTTTTGAATTGAATTCGAAACAAAACAAAAAGAAAACAAAAAGAAAACAAAACAAAACAAAAAGAAAACAAAAGAAAACAAAAGAAAACAAAAGAAAACAAAACAAAAACAGAGAAAAGAAAACAAAAGAAAACAAAAGAAAACAAAACAAAAACAAAGCAAAACTCGTTCCTTTACAGCGTGATGACGTCAGACTGACGTCAGACGTAGAGGATATGTAACCGATAGTCGCGCAACTGCTTCTGGGTAGTTCTCCGTGTCTCTTGCACGGTGACATTGGTGAGAGTCTCGGACGGACGGAGTTCTGAACAGTTCCTCCACAGGTAATCTATTACTTCTCGGTACTTGTCCACGCTAGTCTGGATTAAATACTGGAGCGGAATAAAGATGGTCTGGTTCCTGAAGCCACGTCGGTGAAGGAAGACGCTGCGGACGGAGAGCCGGGACCGTTAGCATAGCTGCTCGCTAGGCTAGTTAGAGCAGGAGGAGCTAATGCTAGCAGCTCGTTCTGTTGTATTGAAGTTTTAAATGTTTCTCTCATCCTGTGTCTCCATCCTGTGTGAGTCACCGAGGAACGCGTTACTCTGAGACGGTACAGAACCAGGTCCACGGTGCTAACTGTTAGCCTTGTGTCTGCAGGCTGGATGCTAACGTTAGCTCAGGACAATAAAACGAACCTCCGGTACACCGGAACCGGTTTTTGAGAGGATTATTCTGGTTCTGGTTCTGCTGCTAAACGTTTATCTGATGATGATCCTGAGTTTATAAAATTGTCTGGATCAGTTTAAGACTTTTAAAACCCTTCGACCTTCAAGTAGCTCAGCGGTTCAGTTCGGGTCGCTGGACGTGTAGCAGGTAGTGTAGCAGGGCAGCGTGCTTACGTCACACCACACGTGTGCATGTTATATACGTGTTATATACATGTTATATACATGTTATATACGTGTTATATACATGTTATATACATGTTATATACGTGTTATATACATGTTATATACATGTTATATACGTGTTATATAATGTAAAGTTTATGTTGACCATGAAGGATTCCTGCTCATCAGGACCTGTCACCACACTTATTTGTGAAAGTTTTTAACTCATTAGAGTAACAATGATAGTTATATACTTTTTTAATCCCAAAGGAAATTTCACATTGAGTCACCTTCACTGGACGTTCTCTGACGCTCTGGACATTTATCCGTGTTTTCTGTCTGTTCCTGACTGATCCCAACATGCTTTGCTCAAAGCAGCACCATTAAAGCAAACGTTGCGTCCTACGCTGTGACTTCTCCCTCTTCCTCTGATTCTCCGTCCTCTGTTCTGTGATTGGATCAGTCGTCACGACGCTAAATTCCGTGATTAGAATGAAATACAGAACTGATCCCTGTCAGATCAAACTGACCTGTGTCCAACTTAAAGGTCAAACTAGCTGTTGTCTTTGTCCTCAGGTGGGCCGGTCAGGATGGGAGCCTCCATGTCTACCCCTACTGCTCCGACAGTCAAGGCAGAGGCCATGATGGCTGCCAGGGGCTGCCCCATGCATCAAGAGGCACAGCCTGTCAAAGGTACTGTTGCCGTGGGAACAATGAAGCTTGGACTCAAGTGACATCAATATTCTTAGACGTTGCTTTACCATTGTTTGATTCCTTTTGTGGTGGTGTCAATAAATGATCTTTGTTTTTAGTGTCTCCTCCTTCAGAGTGCCCCATGCATCAAGTTCAGCCTGTCAAAGGTATCAGTGTTAAAATCAGAGCCGTGCAGATTTATGGAATTTTTTCTGGACAAATTGAGGAGACACATTTTTGTCTCCTGCAGCGTCTCCCCCGTCAGATTGTCCGATGCACCAGGCGACAGCAGGACCAGCTCACCAGGACCGGGCCTACGAGTTCGTGCAGTGTCCCATGAAAGCAGCTGCAGGCGCCAAGGATGACATCGACCCAGCAAACATGGTAACACACACCTGAGTGAGGAAGAGAGGGGGTGTGTGTCCGACATGTCTTCCTCTGATGGGGCGGCATGAAAGAGACAAATGACACGGAGCGATTCTAAAGGAGACAGTCAGTGGGGTTTGACTGCTGGGGGAGACAGGTGTCTTCTATTTGTACATGTGGCAATAATCACAGAAAAGATGTGTCCTTCAGTTTAATCCTTTATAGGACAGTCATTGAGATACAGTAGAACCTCCAGAAACGAGTTTAATCCGTTCCGTGACTGAACGCAGGTCAAACAACATTTCACCATTTAAAATAACTAAAATCATTTTAATCCATTCCAGCCTTGAACAAAAGCCCCAAACCCACAGAATTATGGAATTATTTTATTAATTAATAGAAAAACAGACTTTACCTGCAAATACTTAACTATATGTAAGTTAAATAAATAATGACTAAGAATGAAAAGAACCAACACGTGGTAAAGAACGAGATCCGGTCTTACTGACGTTGGCTCCATACATTGTGTGGACTGTGATGCTGAGTTGGCTTTTCTTCTTGTGCAGATGCCGCCCCCCAACCAGATGCCTGCCCCCGACCAGCCCTTTGACCTCTCCACCGTCAGAGAGGAGTCCAACATTCCCCGTCACAACACCGAGAAAAACTGGGTCTATCCGTCTGAACAGATGTTCTGGAACGCCATGTTGCGGAAGGGGTGGGTCCAAACATTTCCACGCCACATGTAGGAGGAGGAGGCGCCATCAGGGGGTGGTTTGTAGTAACAGTGGGTGTTGTTTGCCCTGCAGGTGGCGCTGGCGTGACGATGACCTGGAAGCCGCGGACATGAGCAACATCATTAACATCCACAACAAGAACAACGAGCAGGCCTGGCAGGAGATCCTGAAGTGGGAGGCGATGCACGCCAGGTGAGGTCAGCCCGGAACAGGAAGTAGGGCCTCCACTTCCTGTCCTGAGTAAATAGTCCTTAATGTTTACAAATCTGAATTTCTGACTTATTCTAGTTCCAAACATTACAGTTAGACAGAAAAAACATGTTTGTTTGTTTCTCTGTTCTAACATAAATCCTTTTAATCTGTCAGGTTATTAAACCCACAGAACTCCATCAATCAAGGATCAAACTATCAATCAATAAAGAAAAATAACATGAGACACAAGTTAGGACGTTAACTTTGTTCACAACGTTTAGTCAGAGTTAAAATGGGCTGAACTACTGCATTGTGGGAAATGTAGTTTGTGGTCACAGCACACTTCAGACCTATTTATTTTTAAATAGGTCGCCTTTCTGACCTTTCATGCTCTTGCGGGCCACATAACATGATGTAGAGGGCCACATTTGGCCCCGGGGCCTTGAGTTTGACACCTCAGCACTGCTTCCTGCTGCCTGTGTGTGCTGATCTGCAGGAGGTTGTGTGTTTGTAGCCCGTCCATCACGTTGTGTTCCTGCTGGTCTTCTGTTGACGATGCGTTCACACAGTTGACCTCTGACCTCCTGGTCTGACCAGCGTTCATCTCCTGTTTCCCTGCAGAGAATGTCCATGTGGGCCGACCTTGAAGAGGTTTGGCGGTAAAGCCAAAGAGTTCTCCCCCAGGGCCCGCGTGCGCCATTGGATGGGGTGAGCTCCTCCACAGTCCCCTGTTTGTTTGTTCTTGTTGGTGAGCTGCGACCGTCACACACCCTGTTGTTTCGTCTCTGGGCAATAACGTCTGCCTCTCCTCAGCTACGAGCTGCCCTTCGACCGCCACGACTGGATCGTGGACCGCTGCGGGAAGGAGGTGCGCTACATCATCGACTATTACGACGGGGAGATCAACAGGGACACCTACCAGTTCTCCATCCTGGATGTACGCCCCGCCTTCGACTCCCTGGACGCCGTGTGGGACCGGATGAAGGTGGCCTGGTGGCGCTGGACCTCCTAAAGGCGCAGACACACACACGGGTCACACGTGGATGATGGAAGTGGACCCTCTCCACTCTCTGCTAATAAAAACTAACGAAGACATGGACAAAGGCCCTGAGAGCGGGGCCGGACTTGCTTTTCTGCACAAACCTTTCACCTGCCTCTTTTTGATTTGGGTGGAACAGATTTTGAGTTTGCTGTACAGAAACATCATGCATGAAGAAACCAGTGCTTCCTGGTTCTGTTTATCTCCAGTGGCAGGTTTGAATCAACCAGTCATGGTAGATTCAACACGACTTTCTTTAATCATTTTCACAGTAGTGCCGTGTTGCATTTTTTTAATCATTGAGAAGCTGGCTATGGGATGTCAGACAGACTCGAACCGACTACCTTGTGGTTCATATTTCGCTGCTGCTGAGCAGGAACCCGGTGACATGTGTGTGTGTTTGTGTACACAGACTGAAGCCTGTTCATGGAGTGTGTTTACTCCACCAGCTGTGTGACCTGACGACCCCATCGCCTTCACTGGTTCTGCTCTGATTGTTGGAGGAGGTTATGGGGTGTTTGTTCTAGAGCTGCTTCAGGATTTAGAGTTCTGGTTCAGGGCACCGATGCACCTGAGCCTGACTGTTGGAGCTGATGATGGCAGCTTTCAGTCAAATTAAAGTCTGTTTATGTCACCACTCATTCTGTCCTTTAGTTTTATCTGACGTGATCACCTTCATGTTTCACACGGTTAAAGGCTGTAAACGTGTCAGAGGTGAAATCGACACGCGCTCTTTCATGGTTTCCACACTTTCCTCAGATACCACATGTGTGTTTCTCTGATCTGCTTTTTAATTTAATTTATTGATAAATGAATGTAAACTAATGTTCAGAATTGTATTGCTTTTGTGCCCAAAAATGATTGGACTGTCAGCTGTTAATAAAGCTGCTCCTCCGGTTCACCGTCTCTCCTGAGTCGACTGTGGGGCCGACAGCTGGCTGCTGGGACCAAAGCATGAAGGATGGTTTTTGGTTTGTTTTCATCTGAAGTTACAATCCACACCAACAAGTTGTTTCTGTCGCACAGACACTCGGTGGACACATGGTGGCGCTTTACCGGGTCTAAACTGGGAAAGTCAGTTAAGAGTTGGGGCTTATTGTGGGACATTTGACTAGATGGTCACAGCTGAAGATGACAGAGCAGCAGCTTCACATCATGACCACGAGACTGTCGATCCCACTGAGTCACGTGATGAGTGTAGGGTCAGAGGGTCAAATCCCCAATAGATCAGGAGCAAAACCAAGGTGTTGGGATGCTGAACGGGTTCCAAGGAGACTATAACATTAAAAAAAAACATTTGGTGACTGGGTTTGTTTTCTCATTCACTCTCATCTTGATACAAATCTGTCATCAGGTGGGTGGGCAGAAAACTCTTAATGGGTGTCTGAAGTGTCCCTCATGAAAAGGTTTGAGAGCTGCTCATTTGGACTCTGCTGCCAGTAGATGGAAACTACAGCACAGACTTAGACACACCGAGAAGCTTCAGCTGCTCTGATTGGTTCCCGTTTGAACACTGAAGTCTCCTTGCCTCCGTGGTCCAGGGACGGTTGGGAGAGATGAGCAGAGAAGACAAAGTCAAAGAATGAAAATTTGACTCGTTTTTAAATGTGGCTTTGATAATTATGAGCCAATGCAACTGTTGCTCATTTGCTGCTGTGTCTTTATGTGGCTCCGCCCCAACTGCTGCCAACAAATCACCTTTATTCCATCCCACTTCAGAGTGGTGATGTATTATGTCAGTGTTGGTGTGTTCGTCTGTTTGTCCACCAAATATCTTCACAGAAAGATGAAACCAAAAGCACATGACTCGGGCAGCAAAGGGGATGGAAATGAGATGATGACCTTGACCTTGAGAAAACTAGATCAAGGTCAAATTTTAACTTTTGTACACTCAGGAACTGGATAAGATAGAAAGATGAGGGAGAAGGTCAGTGTCAGTAAGACCATAGATCAAAGCTAGTGCTTTGATCAATGACAGTAGGTCAGAGCACTAGCTTTGATCTTTGACCTATGCAAGTAGGTCAGGGTAAAATCTTGAATTCAGGGGTGTCGGGGGATGTTGCAGTCTGTGACTGCATTGGTTCTAGTTTTTAAATGTGGCTTTGATGATTATGAGCCAATGAAATAGTTGCTTTTCTGCTGCTGTGTCTATGTGGCTCCGCCCTAATTTCTGCCAACAAATCAGAGTCAGACTTGCACCACTTCATAAATATTTGGTGAATGAGAGAGAGAGACAGTGATGTAAGCTGGTCGACCTTCATGTTGGTTCTTGGTTCAGAGGTTGGAGTCTAGAAGTGTGTCGTACTCTGGTTTCCTAGGAAACGACTGGACTTCTTTGTTTTGAGGACTAGTTAGCTGTGCCCTCCGCAGTGGTTTGTGTCACACATACTGAAGCCCTGTGTTGGTCAACAGGAGGGTTTCCTCTCATCTGTGGTTGCTGTTGTTGAAGTGAACACTAGAGGGCAACGTTTCACCACCATTCAGTTTCTCAGTTTGTAAACTTAAAAGATTCAGCAACACTTGAACAAAAGCGTGTTTTTGTTACCGATGGCTCACACTAGTGTTGTCACTCCCACTTGGATAATTCTGACCCAAACTTGTGTGACTGTCTTCAGTTCACGATTCTTCACAACCTTTTGTTAACCTTTGTGTGAACTTGTCAGGGCAGCGTTCAGGGCTGTGGGCGACTGAACGCTGCCCTGACCCCCGGGAGGTTAACGTTTCACCAGAGGGGGATGAACGCAGGCCAACGCGCTTTAATACGTCTGTAGTATAACGAGATTAGAGTGTAAGAGAGAGGGAGCTGCTCCGACTGATCTGGGATCTGTAGAAATACTGGAAGACGAACAAACAGGGAGACGATCCCTGAGATGTTTCTATCAGTCGGTCTCAGCCTCCCTCTGTGCATCAGTACTGTGGATACATCACATTAACACACACACACACACACACACACACACACACACACACACACACACACACACACACACACACACACACACACACACACACTCAGCCTCATGTCAACTTTTTATAACGAATGTCAATCAGACCAAAATGCTTTGATAACAAGGAGGAAGTAAACTTTTAAATGATGACGACGTCGATGCTGCCTCTGCTTTTACATCCGAATTCAGATGCATTCAAAGAAGAGACACAACTAACAAACTGGTCACTTCTTCCAGATAAATGGGAGGAAGATGAGAAAAAGCAAGATACAGGTGGAGCGGTGTGAAGACCATCATTTGTTTTAGACGACCACGACATCGAGTTTTTATTATTATCACATATTTTTATTTTTAAATTTTCATTCCTGTCTGTTCTCCCCGTGTCTGTGTGGGTTCTCTCTGGGTTCTCCGGGTTCCTCCCACCTCCACAAACACGCCGCTGAGGGGAATCGATTACTCCAAATCGTCCGTAGGTGTGAGTGTTTGTGTTTGTTGTCTGTTGTGTGACCGGGCAATTAGCTGGCGTCTTATCCTGGGTGTACCCCGCCTTTTGCCCATAGCTAGCTGGGATAGGCTCCAGTAAAGCTGATAAGTGTCTACAAGAAAATGGTTGGACCCCCCCCCCCCCCCCAGTCACAGTAGAGTGAATTAAAACACACCAGCCTTCAGGAAAAGGAAAATATGAACAGAACAATTTATATAATCAGACCAATGATGACAAAGACGTCGAGTTAAATGTAATTTTGCGGCGGTCGCTCTGCAGCCTGAACTCCTCCTGGTTTCCATGGCGGCGTGGCGTGTTGTCCAATCGGATGCATCAACGGGGATCGGTGCAGAGGCGACGGTCGTTAGGTCGCTGCCTCGGACACAGGCGCCAATTTATGTTTTTACTTGTGGGTGGCCAAATTACGTGAATGTGACACCGCTGCAGACTAACAGGCTCCACCATCAGCATACGCTCAAGGAGGTGTGTGTGTGTGTGTGTGTGTGTGTGTTTGTGTGTGTGTGTGTGAGTGTGTGTGTGTGTGTGTGTGTGTTTGTGTGTGTGTGTGTGTGTGTGTGTGTGTGTGTGTGGTTCCTGGGCTGAATCAATGTCTGAAACATGACGTCACACAGCTTACGTTCTGGTGAAGCCTCTTGAGTTTCATGCAGTAACTCTTGTTCATGTTGTCCATGCCAGGTTTTAATTAATGAACATTCACTCTAGATTCACTCTAGATTCACTCTAGATTCACTCTAGATTCACTCTAGATTCACTCTAGATTCAGAACGATGACGTCTGATTGAGATTTTGCTTTTAAAAATAATTGGTTTGGTTCATATTTGCTGACACGGCCTCTGGTTAACGGCCCAAACTTTATGGCGTCTGTCTTGTGTTTTAATGACAAATCCTCTTGTCTTGGAACGGCTCTGGTGACCCTTTGCCTTCTCCAGGTCCTTTTTCTTGCTGCACGTAATTATTTTCCCTCTGTCCTCAAATGCTTTCAGAAAACCTCAAAAAATGCTAATAGAATCAGCAGCAGCTGAATGCTCCCAGTCCAAAGTGCACACATGCCCGTGTTGAATCTGTGATCGGCTGCAGGTTATTCATGTATTCATGTGGGTGGACAGAGCAGCAGAAAGCCGGGGGGGGGGGGAGCGGGGGGACACAACGAGTCTTATGGTCGCTGCTCCTGATAACCAGGTATCTGCACACTGGTTTGTAGGCAAAGACCAGTGTGCCCTCTAATGTTTCATGTGTCTGGGCAAACACAAGCTTCCTGAGCACACTGAGGACCACTGTGAGCAACATCAGATGTTCACGCTGTGGACACACACCAGTGTCACACTTGTTCAAAACCTTGGATCGTAGAAAGTTACATTGATTATTGAAAGAATCAAATTACACAATCAATTTTCATTAGTTTACTTTTAATATAAGTGATTCGGCCCACTTGAAATGAAAAAGACAAAAATCGTGTTCCTCATGAGACGTGTGGTGTGTTATCTGTGAGGGTCCTGCTTTGGGGTAGGTGAGGTCGATGACAGACGATGACGTCTGTTGTTGCTTGTGCTACAGAATAAATGCCTGTAACTCTTTGTAAAATATTTAATTACTCCTTTTTTTATTCTACTACACAAATTATCCATTAGTAACAGCATTTAATGATTAATATCCATAAATAAAAAAAATGTAATAAATGTCATTAGATTATGCACAACTCGGACTTATATTTTACCTTATTCTTCACGTGGTTGTACTTTGTCCAGGTTAACGGCTTCATCTGCTTCTTGCTTTGAACTTTCTCAAAAAGAAAAACATCTCACCCAGTTTTCTATTGGCATAACATCCGACATCCATTCCATCATCAAAGAACCACATTCTTTTTTACTCTGTCTTGGTGAGTGGACGTGTCGCTGCCCATTCATCTCCAGTCGTTAACTAGCTAACCTGCATGCACACGCAGCATCATCAATGCTGCTTGGCTGTAGCATCAGTGAACCTTACCGTATCATTGGCTGGCCACCTGTCACTCACTGAGTTACAATGCATAATGGTACTGAAAACAATAGTATTGGTCTAATTAATTAGATTAGATTTTAGATTAGATATTACTCTATTTAATACTGTGACACCCCCGGTGTCGTGTAATGTAGGCAAGGATCACTCATGCACAACTGACACACGCAGAACAACTCAGGGTAGCAACACACAACAGTAGGTAAAATGTAGGAAACCAAACGACGCTGAAAGGATAAAGGATGAGATTAACAGAAATGAGAAAACAAGCTGGTCACTCATTAAGGACAGGAAGACCCCCCCCCCCACATAGAAGACCACAACAGAATGGTTTCTTCAAAGGTTCTGATGCACTTGCAAATTTTAAACCCAAACTAACCCGATCAAACTTATAGAATAAGAAGAATGCTAGAAGAATAAAATGTTAGACTGGAAATATAATCCAAGTTAGAGAAGCTTCTGTATCAAATTTAACGTGTTGGTTTCCGTACGCTTGAGTCAGTAAACCTTGATGAGATACACAGAGTAATTACAGCGCTTGTTTGTAACATAGTAATGATAAAGAGACACGGATCGACAATTTAAACGTGTGACGGAAATTCTATATGAGCCAGAATGTGATGAAGAATCAGTGAAAGGGCAGCGCTATTTATAACCATTTATCTAAATCTCTGAACATACCGTCCCTGTGCCGGGTAAGGTGTGCAGCATCCGTTACTATGGTAACGCCGTCAGGCTAAACGAGGTCTCTTAGTTTAAAAGAAACTCAATAAGCCATTAATTTGGTCCACTCCTCATACGTTGTCAATCAGACGTACGTAATGAGTGGAGAGGGAGTCCTTGACCTCGTGTCTCGGATCCGGATCTGGAAACCTGGAGCTAAACCGCTGTCAGGCGACAGCTGATTGGTCCATTGAGGGTCCTGTCGTACGAGAGGCTGTTTGACTGATGGAGGAAACCCTGTTTAAATCCAAACAGGACACACCTGACATTTACTGTACATGATGAGGACATGGAGTCTCAATGTGATCTCTCATTGGCTGTAATTGGCCAGTCATGCATGGGAATGAGACTACAATGGATCCATCACACGCTAGCCGCGTTTCTCCTTTAAATACATGTCTGTGTGGGCTGGACACAGAACCAGGCGTATGTTGCCTGAACTAATGTGTGCATGTTGATTTCCCATGTGTGTCAGAGAGGCCAGATAGCTGCACAGCACACAGCAGATGTCCAAACAGCCTCTGGCATTCCGAGTGAAAGTCAGATATTTTATCATATCTGCTCTCTGCAGTCTCCATTTCCATACCAAAGAAGGTCCTTTCACACAGCGTCTGCACCCAACCACCCACCACCCCACCATTACCCCGCTCCGACCGCATCTCCGCTCACTATTACAGTCACGAATCGTCTTGTTAGAGCGGGAGGCCGCCCAGCTTCCCGCTGGTCCATTGGAACATGAAGTCCTTTCCATGTCTCCATTCCTATTGGAGCCATTCGTTCAGCTCATTATTGATTTGACACAGCTTGAAGTGGAGCGTCGTATACAGTATTTGCCTTCAGGTAAATTTTTGTTACGATGGACGCAGACAGTCATGCGGTTGGGGAACACCAGCTGTTGAACACATTTCAGCTGCATCTTGTTCGTGTTTTGTTTCGTGTGAACGCACAAAGATGGTGTCGGGTAGAACCTGTGTCACGTTTGGTCCAAACAACCAATCACACACCAGCCATAGGTTTGTATGAGATCAGTGATCACCTCAGATCACTGCACAGTACCCGCCTGACGTCACCTGAAAGCACCTCAGATCCACTCTTTTCCCAGCGCCAGTTCACGGGGACACAGATCAGCATCTGATCCAGGATCAGAACCGTCTCAGCATCACCACCGGTCTGCGATAGAAAGACAAACTATTTTATTATTTACGGTCATTTAAACGTTTCTGAATCCCCACCCCACCCCCCATACTGATATTAAACCACCTTCTATCTGTGTTACCTTTAAAACACTCTGATAGACTGTTTAAAACACTTTTGTGTGTCACGGGAATCCGAGACTCACAGAATGGAGCGCACTTCCGAATGCCGTCAGCCAATAGAATGTGAGTGCGGTATCATGTGACTACCCACTTAAAATCCACGATTTGGTGAAACCGCGCGTGCTGATGCACGAATGGTTGATGCGTGAAAGGTCCAGTGATAGTGCCACCTGCTGGCAGCAGGAAGTCATCTTTGTGTAACAAATCTTCAATTCTACTAAATTTTCAGTGTGTGGCCGAAATGTGAATGTCCAAAATGGAATTATATAACAGGTGTAGCACATGTTTTAAAAATATGTTTTTAAATTCTAGGCTTTGAAATTAAATTTAGAAAGAATTTGCAGTAAGTACATCACCACATAGGGCAGTACAACAGCACTGGAATACCCTCATTCATGTCATGCTAGCAGGACATGAATGAGGGTATACCAGTGCAACAGAGACCTGGATTATTCTGGATTAACTTCTGAAATGAGAGCAGAGGTCATCTTAAAGTGTGTGTATCACACAATCATTTTTGTCTAAAATTAAAGCTTGTCTTTGCAAGAAATCCTCAAAAGAGACAAATATTCACATTATTTGGGAGATTGAATTCATAAGAAGACAACTTACTTTAATTCAAACTAGGGGTGAGTGACCATCAAGTAAGATGAAATGAACACATCCCTTATGTTTGAGCCTAAACGCGTTCCTTTGACCATAGATGCTGCGGTATGATCCAAAGACTCGGTCTATTCCAGTCCCCAGTCTGTTTTCACATTCTGCATGCAGAAGAGAACGAGTGTATCTGATTATTATCTGGCACTTTGCTCATTAGCTAAAATGCAGGCCTTGGGGAGGGGAGCAGCACAAAGCTTGGTGGGGGGCCTGTTGTCCCTTGGATACAGTGGATGACGGTTGAATTTGGTGGACTAATTGGCCCTTCACAAAGGAACAAGCTTGTTGTTGTTTTTTTGTTAATTGGGGAAAGAAAAGTTAAGCTGCAGAACTTTTCTTTGACGAACAAACAAATACAAACACCTTTGTTATCACAGTTTTCATGCGTTGTATTCTGTCACGGTGTTACCTTCAAGGCTCTGATGGGTTCTTCTCCTCACCCCCTCCTCAGGTGTCATAACTCATCATCTTCACACACATTCGTCTACGTTGTATTAAAGATTTACAGCAAAAGTCATGAGAATTCATCCCTGATTGACTGATGCTTTCCTATGACGTTAGGAGGCATCATGTGTTGGTTCTTGGACCACTAAGGAGAGCAAACCCGTCTGCATGGGTCCTCCTGTAGGGATGAAAGAAGTTTTATTAAAGCAGGGACCTGTTTTCAGATCAGATCTGTAGATTAATGATAGAAATTTTTAAAAAGTTTTAAATTCTTCTCACTGAAAAACTTCTTCCAGGCTACATTTTTGACAGTAGATGAACATTAATGCTCAAAAGACGATTCCTGCCTCGGCTGACACAAAGGAAGTCACAAGGATGAGGTAAGCAGTAAAAATGGTATTTGGTATTTATTTCCTCAAGGTTATGAGATGGTATAAAATAATTGGTCTAAAACTTGATAATCAGTTGTTCTGTGAAGCTCCTGTGGGATTTGACATCTAGCTCTGAGATTCCCCTCCACTCAGACCCAAGTCCAGCCTTTTTGGAACTTTGGGGTACAAAATATGTCACATGATTTTTAAGATAAATTCATATCATACTAATTTGGATGTTTGTGTGTTGATTGGTTTGTGACCAGCTCAGATATTTACGGTTGGATCGAGCTTCTCAAACATTTGGACTGTCTGATATCAGGTTTTGTACCAAATGAGAGATTTTAAGACAGAAACAACCGATACAACTATCTCAGAACACAAAACTGTGCTGATCGGATCGCTGGTGTCTGAGCGAGGATTTTTCAAAGTCAGAGCCATCTGTCACGCCACACCACCGTATCCACAGGGTGCTGCGTGGATTCCATCCAAATGAGGAAAGTTTAGTCCATCTGGGCTGTCCATTTGGGGAAGTTCTTCCTCCAGAAACGTCCAAAATTGGGACTAGAAACTAGTAGCAACAGTTTACCTCCAGCAAATAGGGCTAATAAAGCCAAACTGATCAAAAGGTGTTTTCTGCTGTCCTGGCTGAAAGTAGAGACATTAATCAAAGACAGAGTGTAAGAGAGAGGACATATGTCGGCGTGCAGCAGTTAACTGAGCAGTAGAGGAAGGCTAACAGAGATGGGCGGCTACATGAAATAGAAGTAGACAGCTCTGATGGAGCTGAAAGCTTCATCACACGTCTCCTCAGGGATGCAATCAGGACTCCTCCAATTTGGCGCATGCTGCTTATCGCACAACCGGGAGCCGTGACCCGCCGACGTTTACGGCGTGGTCGACTGGCAAATGGAGAAATGGGTCCCGTCTGCTCGCCGATGTCTTTTAATGGGGAAGCCGATAAACGGCGAGGAGGAGGGCTGGAGCTCAGACCCCTGATAATTACTTCTCCAATGATCACCCTATTTCACCCTGTGCACCTGATCGATATTACAAGACATGGCCTTGATGACTTACAAAGACACTTAATCTCACTCGATGCCGCCTTAACTCAGAAAGAACAGGAGGTCTTTATACTGGAGAAATTTCTGACGGGGGGTTGGGGAGGAAAGAACAGGTTTAACTTGAAGTCTTAGAGAAAACTGTTCAATAAAAGAGACAGTAATACAGAGAAGGAGCGCTGCGTCGAAAAGACATAATAATGAAAGATAACCTGTGATACCAATAGAAGAACTTCTGGGATACACCTGACCAGACCTGTATCTGTCCAGAGTCCATCACCAGAGAGCCGTTGGCGCTGCTCTCAAACATTCAGCAGCCAAACGCACCGAACTGAACGCTGTCTAGACTCTAAATGCTAAAGCTCCAGGGTAAACCTGGCATGTTTGACACCCACCAGCACCGATCCAGCCAGGGGCAGGTGGAACAAGCCTAAACAAAGGATGTTGGTGACAGGGAACACTCTGATGAAGATGACGATGATGTAGAACAGAGTCCACGTCTGAGTCCAGGTCCAGGTCTGGATCTCTTCCATGTCTGATGCAGCACCAAAACAGTGATGCTGATGATTCACAGAGAGAAACAGCAGTGAAGGTTATTTTAACCAGTCATGTGGGAAAATCAAAAATTAGTAGAGTATCTTAACTTAAAAAATAAAGGGTGTACAAAGTGAGAGCGTCACCGAACAGATCAACTTACGACTGAAGATGTGTGGCTACAACCAACGCCTGGACTGTGGAGCGACATTTAATCAGCAGGAGCATTAAATATCTGTCTGTGAAGTATTACATGGACTATAAGCATTAAAGGGTGTGTGAATAACTAGTAATGAACTGTTCTCTTTAAGCTTTACAGAATCCCAACCTCTAGCCGTCAAAAATGCTTTCCATGCTCGGTGGTCTCTCTCCAGACAATGAGGCCCAGCGTGTGTTCTATTACTGGACTCGTCTTAACATAGACATTCTACATGAGTTCAAAAGTTACAGGAAGCCAGGCAGCTCTTTTCCTCTCTACCCCCTAACTTGCATTGTTGGCTATGTTCTTTAGTCTCTGTAGGAAACACATTAGTAGCTCCAGAATGACTTCATCCCTACGCACACATTCTGCACAGCTGGAAATTAATGTGGCCCTGTCGAGGATTTTTGTTCAAATCTTAAATGTAAAACATTATACTGAAGTGTGGGAATATAGAAAAAAATAATAAAAAAATAAAAATGTATATATATATATATATATATATATATATATATATATATATATATATATATATATATATATATATATAAACATACACACACACACACACACACATATATATACAGGTATATATATATATAAACTGTATATCATTAAATTTATTATTCACATCAAATAAACATATATAAATATAGACATGATTAAATTTATATATATATGTGTGTGTATATATATATATGTATATATATGTATATATATATATATGTATATGTATACACACACACACACACACACACACACACACACACACACACACACACACACACACACACACACAGTATATATCTAACATATATCTAATTAAGTGTTCAGAAGCAGAACACACCGGTAAACACACACACATCCCCTCAAGCAGGGCTTTGGTCCAGTAATTAGACGGCACCTGATAACATCAGGACATGTGCACACTGCACACACGTGACTATTCATCTGTCTTGATTCTGTATTTGTCTTCATACTCTAACGTGTTGTCACCTTGTTCGCTGTGATGCATAATGAGGGTGCATTCACCCAACACATTCACAGCACCGTTAGCCACCGTTAGCCATCGTCTCAGCTCAAACTGAAACTGCTTGTCTGGTACGGACTAATTACATCCTTGATTAGGACGAGAGGCAGTGAAAGAATGTCTTCAGTTAGAGATCGGGGAGATGAGCCCCAGCCCCCCACTTCTTTGTTGGGGGGACGGATCCTCAGAGGATGTGTGGATGAGAACCAAACGGGGCATTTACTCGTCCGCTAACAAATACTTTGATGTGTGTTGTTGTTGGAGAGGCTCTGACGGATCGGATAGATCACTCCTTACTCACCCCAATTTATCGCTCATGTTGTTTTATGTAAGGCTTTAAGGACACGGTAGCGCCAGACCAAAGCAAAGTTGAGAAAATAACAAAGGAGCACATTGGGGAACATCATGAAGGAATTCGATGTAATCCTGATGTCACGTACTTCCTGTTCCTATCCAGTATTTTATTGTGTGAGCTTTCTTTTCTACGTTCCGTTTCCTGACCGTTGAGGTATGTCTTCCTTCAGTCAGGAGGAACCTCACACTATTGTGTGACGCTCTGTGGAGACACAAAGCCTTCTGATGAGGCCAGCTCGTACACAGAGAAGAGAATGAACTGATCTGTGCGAATCTGAGGTTCAGCCGTGATAAAAGCTGCAAATAAAATACCAAGGAAACGAGGATTAATGTCTTTTCTCTTATCTCCCTGGAAACAAGGAGCAACCTTTGAGAAGGGACGGGGGATGTGATCCCACAGCACCTCATATCATCAGCAAAGAGCAGCTAATCAAACCTCACCATCGTGTTACACATTCATAACATTTAGCTGCTCATTTCAGATAGAGGCCGGCAGCCCAAAACAGACAAATTTATCTCACGTGAAGCTGAAGAATAATTTCATTAAAATGCAGCAGGAGGGTTTGAGATGCTGAAATCCTTTGTAAATGCTCTCTCTGGTTGTTCAAGCATGATCTCTGAAGTATTTGTATGTACAGGAGCCACAGAATCCACAGAAGTCCATCAATCAAGGATCAAACTATCAATGAATAAAGAAAAATAACATCAAACACAAGTTAGGACATTAATAACTTTGTTCACAACGTTTTTATCAGAGTGAAAATGGGCTGAACTACTGCATTGTGGGAAATGTAGTTTTAGTCAAAGCACTTTTGACCTATTCGTTTTTAGACGCCCTGGCCTTTAATGCTCTTGCGGGCCACATAAAATGATGTGGAGGGCCACATTTGGCCCCCGGGCCTTGAGTTTGACACATGTGGTCTAGCAGGTTAGCTGTGTCTGGAGACAGAACAGGACATCAGGATGGGTGGAGGGTGTCTGGGGGGGGCAGAACCCAGCAGCAGGACCGCTATCTGCTCCTCTGTGCTGGAGGGACAGCAGCGCTGGATGAGGCCTCCGTACTGGTCTCCAGCAGGACACTGGTGTGCATGGAAATGCCAAAACTGTCAGGAACAGACTCGAGGAGGGTGGGTCGAGGGCCCAGAGTCCTCCAGTGGGGCCTCGGCTCACGCCCGGGCCCCCTGCTGCCTGATTGGCTCCTGCCTGAGAACACCATACTGGGCAGATTGGCTGGTTCCCTGTTCTCTTCACAGACCAGAGCACGTTCTCCCTGAGCTCATGTAGCAGACGTGCAACATCCCATAATACCACCAGTTTGGATAGTGGGTCACTAATGGTCTGGGGAAGCACTCTGGGTTCATTCTGGTGATTGACAATAACCTCCTAAACATCTACTTTAACATTAAAATTTCTTTGAAAACAATAAAGTTTCCTCTTCTTCTAATGAAGATTTTCAACTGTAATCTGATTTAAGTTTTCGCTTTGTTCTTATTCTTTGGAGCCTTTTATGTTCAAAAAGATCATTGGATTTAGCAATATACCGACAAAAATGGTCAATTCTGTAACATTGACATAATATAAGAAATGAAGACATTAACATAAGACAGGTAACAAATACCTCACGTGTTTCCCAACAATCAAGTCGGTTTTAAACTAGTAGGGATCAAGTCGAAGGTCTGTAATCTTCACCAATAAAACCTGTTATTTATATTATTACTACAGATTAAATAAATATTTGGTGAGCGTGTTCATGTGAAAATACTCTTCCTCTTGTGCTCATATCAGGAAATCTGCAATTCAGCTGAAAAAGCTAATAAAGCACACATTAATAAACATTATCTACACTGTTATTTGTATGCAGACAACTTGTGTTGGTCTTGAACGGACCAGCAACAGTAGCAGACGCTCAACTCTGTGAGATGTGAGATGTTCCCCACATCACCACAGCCAGACATCCTGCATGTGTCCAAAGCGCTTCAAGCCACGAGAGGAAATTGGCAAAGGTACTTGCCTGGAATGCTAATCAAATTGAGTGATTAAGTATTCCCCGCTGTTGCCATAGGGATTTTTCCCTAGATTAGAAAATAAAAAGAAAACATGATTGTGCCTCGACATCTTATTTGCTGAAAACTTTAAACTCCTAATCAAATTTTTGCCTCACCTGATGCGGCATCTTCAGCACGCTCCAAGTATTAATTCCACTAATACAGAGGGATGGGAGAATATCATCAGGGGATATTGGGAAATAATTTCTTGCTTGGTTATTCATTGCGGGACTCATTAAAATCCAATTTTGTGAAATTGAAATAAAAACATCCATTTGTTGTGATAGACTGCGAGATTCAGACAAATACTGGAAAAGCATGTGTGTGTGTGTGTGTGTGTGTGTGTGTGTGTGTGTGTGTGTGTGTGTGTGTGTGTGTGTGTGTGTGTGTGTAGAGGGGTACAGCATGAGGAAAATCTTGCATGATGATGGGGCGGGGGAGGGCGATGAGGACAAAAAAGCAGAGCAAAGACAAAACGAGAAGGAAGTTACAGTAAATAATATTTTTCTATATATACAGTGAACATGTGACGTGACCGTGTTTTTATTTTAAAGGTGCCATCAGTTGGTCCTCCTTGTAAAAGCGATGACATCAGCAGACACCTGTTCCTGTTAGCACGTCCGCATTAGCCACTGTACGCGCTCCTAATTGCAATAACAGTGGGACCGCCTTAGCTCATTAGCATGCTGCACCACACACACTAGAATAAAGGCAGAGGAACACACAACGCTGCTGTGATTAAGCTAGAATGGTTGTTTCGTGACAAAAATACACAGCTCTACAATTAAATCAAATAGGTTGGCTGTACTTGTCACAGACGAGTGTTGGTCTATAATGAGGTAGTGAAGGCAGTGAGCAGGACTGATGTTTGTGAGTCTGTAGTGTCTAATACTAGAGTCATATGCTAATGCCAAATGCTAATGCCTGTGATTTTTTTTTATACATAAATGGGTCCATTTTCATGCCAAACTACAGCAAACACTGTGTTTACTGAAATGCTACACAATCAGAAATGTATTAGATCCTGAATGTGAAATGAAAAGCATTAACATACGGAACAGGGGCCTCCAGCGGCATCTATTCAACCAACACAGTCATGTTATGAAGAATAAATCTGTTTATATTGAAGATTGATTTCATTTCATGTCATCTAGACGGTTTGTGTCAGTTTGTCAAGAAGGAACTGCAGTCACAGCATTCATCAGTCTGTCAGCCTCTAACGTGTAACAGAGGAATCAGGTCCGTCCATTAGAAAAGACACACAAAGTGCCAAAACAAAAGGAAAATGTGTGTACAATGGTGTCCAGGTCATATGAAAGAAGAAACAGTTCTTCTAATGAAGACCCAACACTGTCTGATTAAAGGTTTACATGCTTTACATTGCTTTAATTTCATTTCTGATCTCAGAGATCATGTTACCTCCAGAAAGTAGTGCATCCTGGGATGCACCTCAAGAAAAGTTTGTGCATCCCAAAAGTAATAACAGAATATAAGGTAGAAGCGTACACAAGGATTGAGTTTAACAATAGTATAATATAAAAACTAAACAAACAGTTAACTTTAATGTTTTTATTAACAACGACATAACTGTTTAAGTAAAATAAAAAAAAAGAGTAATTATATCTTAGTTTTATCAAAATCTTAAAGCCTGGTAGTCATAAAAAAAAGTTTTAGAAATAAAGATGTAATACAGGTTTTTTCACTTTTGCTTTTCACTCAATAGTTTTCTTTTCCTTTAATTCATATTTTCTCCTGAGGAAACTGTAGTATTATCTGTATATCTGTAGTATTATCTGTCTATTTTCTTCATTAACTTTTGATTGTTTTTTTTATTAAAGAAAACACTCATTGTCACTTGCTTTTTCTCTAACTTTTGCATCTTTTTGGAGGCATGGTGATAATCAATCAATCAACCTTTATGTTTATAGCCCTTAATCCCAGACAGACAAACCCAACAGGACTCTTCTTGTTCTCTGGAGGGTCTAACTAACTCCTCTCTCACTGCAGCGTTAAAACCAGCAGACCTGTTGCTGATTGGTCGATTTTAATCAGGTAGAATCACACAGGTGAGTCTACTGATTGAGAAGTTCTCGTGATGAGAAATTCCGGCAAGATCAAAACATAATGGCAATTTCTGGGTTCTAAATTTAAGCGGAGAAATGGGAAAATTGTGAATATTTTTGTTGAATAGAAGTGCTTTTAAAGCTTGAGTTCAAGGAACACAAACTGTCCGATGATGTGCGTCAAAGACACAAGGACGCACGCAAATGAGAACACTGTGATCTATCCTTGAACTCCCGGTTTCTTGCTTCCTTACTTCATTGCTTCATAGCTTGGTTGGTTGTTTGGTTGGTTGTTTGGTTGGTTGGAACATAATTATCAAGCTGACATCTGTTCGAACATGACTAAGCAGCACTTCAAAAATCCAATCAATCAATCAATCAATCAATCAATCAATCAATCAATCAATCAAGTTTTATTTATAAAGCGCTTAATCACATCACCAGACATTTCAAAGCGCTTTAACAGACAGAAAAACCCAACTGAACCCTCCAGAGCATCAGAGACAGTGGTGGAGAAAAACTCCCTCATTGAGGAAGAAACTCTGGACAGGACCCAGAATCTTTTGGGTGGCCATCTGACTTGACCGGTTGGGAGGAAAAGAAATAAAAGGAAGATAAGGACAGGGAAAGAGAAAGAGAAAGAGAGAGAGACAGAGAGAGAGAGAGAGAGAGAGAGAGAGAGAGAGAGAGAGAGAGAGAGAGAGAGAGAGATAGAGAGAGAGTCAGATAGGCCAGATAGAGTCAGTGTCTAATCATAAATTGAGGTGGTAATTAAGTTATATGAACACTCATAACATAATATTTGAATCTTTATGCTACAAATTATACACAAAGTTATTCTACTGGTTTAGAATTTGCATTTCATATCTGTGATTAATCAATTAACCCATTTGTGCTGCTCTTGTGTTGCTATGGTGACGTTATGAGGGCCAGCAGCATACTGGATGCTGTTGTAGATACAGTGACAGCTAATCTCGCCACAGGTTGCTTCACACAATGCTCGTTTGAAACTAAATGTGCTGTCATTTTTTTGCTTATGAACTTGAAAAATATCATATCTGATAACAATTCCGAATCTGTACATTGTAGATAATAACTTTTATTTAGTGTTGTAACTGCTTAGCAGTCCTGTCATAATCAGGTTTTTTGAGTGCGTAATTAGTTCAGAACGTTTTTTAAATGTATAAGAGTATTTACAAAACCTGGGCCAAACTCATCTTAAAAAAATAAAATAGAAGAAATCTCAAGGATTCGGGTATGATTTTTAATTTCTTCATCAGACCATGTAAAGATTACATGCCTTGCCTCGTCCTCTCCAAATTTATTCCACATATCTTCTTTTTATATTGATGATAGCTTGCTGTAACTTCAAAGAAATATCATTTAAAAAGTGGGTTTTGCACCATAAATAAATTAAACAATGATTCAGTTTGATCCACACACAGACCACCTCTTTCTGTTGGACTGGTTTTCTAGACATCGGTCCAGAGAGGTTCGTTACCTACAGTTTTATAAAAGATTTAACTGAGAAGTTAGAATGCTTGGAACAAACGAGGTGGGAATGAAGCGCTGAACCCCGGTGCTCAAGCAGTCGGATGTGTCAACAGAACCAACATGGTTACTGCAGAGGCTGCAGAAGCATCAATCAGAGGACATTTGAAAGGATTGGAGGACCTGAAGGAGTCTGATGAGGAGGGGCAGAGTGCAGGTTTAATTAACAATTAATTTAATTATTTCTAATTTAACCTGCAGCCAACATTTGATTAGCTTCACAGCTGTATGTTATCATTCTCACCGTGAGCCTGTTAGCATCTTCATGTTAACTGTTTTGGAGGCATCTTCAGAGCAAAAGAGTAGTGCTAATGGTTTGATGGGTTTTTAATAGGGTTGAAAATAAAGCTGAAATAGTCAAATTATTTAAGACTGTAATTACATTTAATAAATGTATAGAGCGCTCAATGATGGTGGAGGTGCTCTGCATGAGTACATCCAGGGTTCTCCAGGTGTCTCTTACCATCAAGGACATGCAGTCCAGGTGAATTGGTGACTTGAAGCACGATGTGAGTGTGGTTGGTTGTTTATCTTCATGTTGCCCTGTGATAGGCTTATTCAGGGCAAACACTGCTCGCCCTTTGACCTCTGGTGCCACATCCGTACTTGATCAAGGTGTTGTTCTACATTCCATCGAGAGCGGACCCTGAGACAGCACGTGAGGTGATCTGTACCGCCACCTCTGCTCTTTAATCCGCCACCCCAAGGCTCTGGTCATGTTGGAGGGCTTCAATAGGCAGTGGTGGGTGTGCAATTCACACCCAAATTGAACCCTTGTGGCGAAGCCAACACATCATGACAGACACTGATATTTGCCTAGTTTCAATAAGAAGACCTTTTCAGACACGTACCTCTCTTTAGTCCCGGCCATCACCGACTGTGGAGGGGTCTTCAGGTATGCAACTTAACACCACCAGAGTCCCATAGGGGGAGCTCTAACAAACAAAACAAATGATGACAAGTAGGAATAACAAACTCTGCTACACTAGCTTCTCTTCAAATGTGCGTCTTGAAAATGGTGTTGTGAGTATATCGGCAACCAAATCTTCATTTTGTCCTCCTTCAGCCATTGTGGCAGCAAAACGCATGTAGATTTTTCAGGCTAAAAACGCTTGTAGATTTCTTCTAAAGCTCTACGCTCTAATGGTAACCTGACTCTTGTGATCTGCGTAGCACTGCTGTCTGATATACAATTGCTGGCTGAATTCTGAATCTAAAATTAGAACAATGACCCAGTGTCGGCCTATGTCATATTATAAAGCAATGTAAATAATCGGTATCTGATCACAAACTAGTCCATCTGCGGCCCACGTACATCCCTCTGGTGAAGAGGCTGCCGGTTACAGCTCAGGTTGGGGTTGATGATGCCCTTCTGTACCTCCTCAACTGTGCACTCTCCTACCTCTATTTCAGGGCCTGTGCAATTAGGGTACTCTTATTCAACCTTTAGAGCACCTTTAACATGATCCAGCCCTGGCTCCTGTAGGAGAATCTGACCGCCATAGCAGTAGACCACCAACTCGTAAGCTGGGTCAGAATTTACTTCCCAGACAGACCCCGGTATGTCGGAATGAGAGACTGCTTGACATCTGTGGTGACCAGCATCATAGGGGCGCCTATGTGCTCTCTCCCCTTCTCTTCACCCTCTACACCACAGACTTCCAGAATAACTCAGAAACATGCAGAAGTCCTTTGATGACACAGCAATGGTGGCATGAATCAGGGAGGGTGAGGAGAGGGAGTACAGGAGACTGGTGATGGACTCTCTGGAGTGGTTGAATCCAACTGGTAAAACACTGGTGGAACTGGGGGGTAACGTGTCTCAAAATAATGATGGCATTGCGAGTATATTGGCAACCAAATCTTCATTTTGTCCTCCTCCAAGCTGAAAGCCCACCAAGTGGGCTTTCAGCTTTGGTATTATATTTATGTTTGTCTAGGTTTATATTTACAGTGGTACCTCTACTTACGAATGTCTCTACTTACAAAATTTTCTACTTACGAAACTTCTCAGCAGGAAAATATTACCTCTAGTTATGAAAGAAATTTCGACTTCCGGAAGGTAAAAATACATTATGGGCTGATACTCCCAGCTCCCACAGGTTCCTGAATGCAACATTCAAATAGCTGCTCTCCATTGGCTATTACCTAGTATCTTCCTGGCATCCCATTGGCTAAGAGGGACCTCTGTGTGGAGCTAGATAGGTGTCTATGCAGCGTCATCGTTATTCGACCCTTGACCCATGAGGTGTTCTGATAGTTTTACGTAAATATATTAACTTTTAGAGTATTCACTATGGAGCCCAAGAAAGTGACGGAGAAAAGAGGAAAAGAAAAGACGAAGAAAAGAGTTTTTTTGTCCGTACAAACAAAGCAAGAGATGATAGAAAAGCCTGAAAAAGGGATGCGTTTGGTTGATCTCACCAAAGAATATGGCCGTAATGCATCTACAATCACCACGTTATTAAAACTAAAGGAAGTTTAAGGAGTTTAAGGCATCGCGTGGGTGGTTGGAGAAGTTCAGGAGGAGGACTGGAATTCACTCTGTTGTTCATGGTGGGGCAAGAGGGCATGAACCAAAGAGGGCAAAAAACAATGAGGACAGCAGTTAAAAGGTAAATGACCGTCATGTTTATTCTTTATTCTTTGTTTTTTACATTATGCACAACTCTCATTTATTGTGTAATAATCTAATTGTAACATGTATTTGTTACATGTTTTGATGCATTTTTATGCTTTATAAAACATTTATGTCTGAATTTTCGGGGGCTTGGAGCGGATTAGGGCATTTGCATAGAAAAAGCGAATCTACTTATAAAATTTTCTACTTACGAATTTTCTTCCAAGACCAATTAATTTCGTAAGTAGAGGTACCACTGAATATATTTGTCTTGGTTTGTATTTATATGTATATATCTTGCTGTATTTTTACATGTCATCAGTTTTGTATTTGTGTTTTCTTTGTAAACTGATCCCTTGTCCCTTGTGGTTAATGCGTTCCAGGAACCATCGGCAAAAACGAAATTCCACGATAGAACAACAAACTATTTATTTTATTATTTACGGTAAGTTAAACGTTTATGAACCCCCCCCCCCCCATACTGATATTAAACCACCTTCCATCTGTCTTACCTTTTCCCACACTCTGATAGACTGTTTAAAACACTTTTGTGTCTCACGGAAGTTCCTAGAAGTTCCATTCCTAGACTCACAGAATGCGGTGCTCTTCCGAATGCCGTCAGCCAATACAATGCGCGTACGATATCATGTGACCACCTAGTAAAAATCTGCGATGAGGTGAAGCTGCGCGTGTTGATGTGCGAATGCGTGTGAGGGATTACTGTATATATATATATATATATATATATATATATATATATATATATATATATATATATATATATATATATATATATATATATAGTTTCCTTAGTATATGTGTGGTCTCTTTCTCTGTATTTATATGTTAATTTGTATTAATTTGTTCCTTCGTTGTTGTGCTGTGTTGTGGATGTGTGTGATCCAGTGGTATACATAATTTCCTCCAGGATTAATAAGGTATATATCTATAAAATCATGATATGTAATAAAAGCCAAACAGAGCAACATGTTGTGTAGTAATATCACACCAGCTTCGTCTTCACAAGACAGATCTTCACATTGTTCTCCTCACAGATGTATTTGATGACCACACCCATGTGGTCGATGAGTCCTGGGAAACCTCAGTTAACCAGAGGAGGGAGCCGTACAGCCCAACGTTCTGACAAATTAATATTCTTACCAGCTCCTCTCGAATGTCCAGGATTTTACTTTTTGCTGGTCTTCTCAGATGATTGCTGTTCTTGGGACGCACAGAAATTGTGTGTTCCCTCTCAAATGTGAAAAACAAAAGACAGACATAAGTAGTCGAATCAAATCCAGACTACCCAATCAAGTCGTCGAACTACATGATTTTGATTGTAAAGACAAACAGCAATATCTTCTTGATGGTCGATCCTTCCTCTCTGATGATGAACCTGTGGAACTTCTTTGCGATACAGAAAGAAGCTGAGATGCTCTTTGTCTCCTGAAAAAAAGGAGAGGTGATGCAAATGAGAGGTAGAGCATAGGGACAGATGCTCCTGAGGTTCTCAGCTAACTTCCAGTAGGATCAATCAGACACAGCATCACACACCACTCTCTCAGGCCTTCATTAATGTTATTTCTCTGTGTCGCCGGCTTATTGGTCACGATAGTGCTTCACATTTCAATCATGTCTACCTTTGTATATTTTAAGGTCTATGTGAGAAGGGATCATTCATTGTTGATGGAAATCTTTGGTATGCACAGACGCTCGTACATAAAATGAAGCTGGGCTGATTCAGAGCAGCACAGGTCTTGTCATGGGTCCATGTTTCTCCAGGAATGGAGGCAGGTGGGTGAAAGTAGGAAATAGCCTCAGTGTTCTCATCAAAACAGTCTCATCCACGTGTTGTAAATTAAATATACTCCTTATTTGGTCTCTGTGAGTTTGTTAAGCTGTGTAAAGTCTACATCTACTGTCACTGAAAGTAATTTTGACCACCAGAGATAAAGTTCGTCCTTTCTATGTACAGGTAGGTGTTCGTAACACGTAAGGATTTTTTTTTCTTTTAGGCAAACCTGAAAAATGCCACAGTGATCGACACTTGAGACACATTAAAGGAAGCAAGTGGCAGTCTGAACAGTTCTACACTCATCTTCATCAGAACAGCACTACTACTAGGAAGTGAACAGGTTACAGTTGCAGGATTTGAAATAATTCAACTAATAAATTAATAATTAATCAATTACTTGTTACTCGCAGTTAATGTCCTCCAGGAACCACCTGTGAAAAACAGAATTCTGCGATATAGCGACAAAATATTTATCTTATTATTTACGGTAATTACCTTATTACCTTACTACCTCATTACCTTTTACCACACTTTGATAGACTGTTTAAAGCACGTTTGTGTCTCACGGAAGTGCTCCGCGTTCCGTGAATCTCAGAACATTTGAGCAAACATATCATCAATGGAACAACAGGTTATTTAAACAATGAACATAAGTGCGAATAGTTCCATATGCATCTAAGACATTCCTAAGGTAAATAAAACCTTATTTGGAAAAAAGAATGCAAAGGCATGTGACCGCCATTGGGAAGAACCATCAAAACATTTCAGAGAAGAAAGATTAACGACGTATCGCTCACACATTCCCCGTTCTTCTCCTCTAGGTTTTCTCCAGCTTTCACCCCGTCTCTATTGGGCTGATCAGCAGTAGCATTCCATTACTTTATATCTTTCATGTGGCTCTGCAGTACACTGCTGTCGTACCCGGAGTGTACCCCGCCTCACGGCCCCCGTCCACTGGGATAGACTCCAGCTCCCTGTGACCCACGCAAGCAGATGAAGCGGTAATGGAAAATGAATGAATGAATGAATGAATGAATGATGTCTCTGTACTTCTGTGTAAATCTGGTCATGCGGTATTTGAACTCTGTGATTAAACCCTCTGTTTTTCCAAAAATCAAGTAGTGCATAATTACTTTGAATGTGTCCTTTAGAAGTCAATGCAATAAGGAAAGCATATGACAGATGCTTACAATGAGATCAATCTGTTGGGGTGTATAAACAAGGTGAGAATCAAGAAATGATTTGTTCAGCTATACAACATGGGTTTTTTAAAAGAAAACCCTGTTTTCTGTAAGTCCTCTTCAAGCTGTTAGAACGAGAGGAAAACATCTTAACGTGGTTTGGCTGCTGACAGACAGACATGATGAGGTGGTGTGTCCTGTATTACAAAATAAATGCTGAATTTACTTGATATAAAACTATCTTGTTGTAGTCCTCATGCACCTCATCCCTTTCAGTCCAGAGCATTCTGTTTAGTGGATTTAATTTAACTTATAAACCTGTTCCCTTGACAATGGAACTCAGCAGTGTTCTTCAGAAAGTTGCTCATGTAAAAGTCTCAAGGACAAGATCTCTATTCTCATCCGGCAGTCTCCAAATGTTATTAAAATGTTTGAAAGTAGAACTGTTTCGAGAAATATTTCAATTTTCTAAAGTCAGGATAGTTTCATTTTTGTCACTTTGTTTTGTCACTTTGATGAATTCATATTTGTAATCCTTTCAAATGAAGTGTTCTGGATGTGAATGTTTGATTATTTGAAACGTTTTTTTGCAGTGTAAGATATCAACGCACATTTTCACTGACAGTAAATTATAAACCAAAAGGATGTGTATAAATCCCTTATCCACCACAGTGGGCATTAAACCCTCAGCACATGTATTTGTTAGCTCTGGAATTCCAGTCATGTCTCAGCCTGGCGATCTTAAATTCCACATCTCAGTGCGATTTGAACACTGACTTATTTGTGGAGAAGGTTTCTCTTTCCTGACACCTGAACAGCCGGTTTGACAGGAGTGAAATTAACATTTGACACAGGGTTTGACCCGGTCCAATTAAAGCCCAGAGTTCACTGCTGCCACTAGAGGCTGCTGTCGCTCTGTGCAGGAGCTCATGTCAGGTCCACGTCAGCAGTGAGCAAGTCTGTCCATAGAAACCAAACTGATGGAAGTGGAGAGAGATATTATGTTTAATTGGACTTCTTTAAATAGCAATGGAACATATGTGTTTCTCTGGAAGCATGTGCATGTGTGTGTGTGCGTGTGTGTGTGTGTGTGTGTGTGTGTGTGCGCACCACTTTTCAATTCTCTTCACTTCTTGACACCCCAAAAACAATCAAACACATGCATCCATCCCTTTTCTTGCCGATGGGACGATCCTAATGGTCTTGTCTACAGTAACTTATCTGCCCTGCAGGTCAGCCGGAGCCCATACCGGGTGGAATTGTCTAAGAGTACACAACGTGATTCATCTGGGTACACTCTGGATGAAACGCCAGTTATTTGGCGAAAACAATGAAATCACTAAAATGGATAAAACAGAGACAGTTGATCCTGAACGGTAAAGGAGGATTGTCCCTGCATGTCGCTCTTTGTGACTTCAGTTCAATGTAGAAAGTGTCCCTTCATGACCAAATATTGAATCTCTAGATGTTCTCATTTCTTCTAAAGTTCTTAATGACCCAGCTCCTGGATGTACATCTGAATATGTGTCCATTAACCAACCACAGCCTGAGGGCCTCCGACAGGAGGCTGTTGCTCACACTACAGATCGTTTCTCTGTAGCAGCTTCTCCCATACAGAGTCACAGAGGGCAGGCTTCTACCACAGCTGAGGGGGAGGCAGGATACACCCAGGACCTACCAGTCATCACATACACAACCACACACATTCACACCCACCCACACCCGGTGAAGCCAGAGTACACATAGGGAGCCCACAGAGACACAGGGAGACTCTAAACAGAGGGCTCTAGATCTTCAGGTGGGTCAGTTTGGTCTCCAAGGCCACCCCTCAGGGACCAAGGGACCAAGACTGAGCTCCCCGAATCAGAATCGTCTCTTAAAACACTTCTGAAGGGCCGGTGGGGATGGTAGGGTGTGTGGGAGTCTGCCCAACCAGTCTGCTTTAGCTTTATGAAGACAGCATACGATCGTATCCTTGGTCTGTGGGTGGTACTTCGATAATGGGGCATCAGTTCCACTCTTACCATTCACTTCCTCTCCGACTGGAACAGCAGGTCGGTTCACATTGAGAGTCAGAGTCGGACTCAGTCAGGTCTGCTTTTTGCCAGATTCTGATCATAATCTTAGTGGTCTAAACACAACCGAGGAGTGGAGGGAGGAAGTTTGATAGACTCAGGATCACCTCTGTTTCTGTGGATGATGTTATATCAAGGCTATTAACAAAAACAGGTGGTTTAGACTGATTAAAAATCCCCTGCAAGCAGGAACATGGACCCAACAGGGAGAATTAACTACCACTGAACAGGCAGAAACCTTGAGCAGATCCATCACACTGTGTACACTGAATTTTAACCAGTTGGTAAAAGACGGAAAACGTGTGACACAGACTGCAGTAACACAGGTACGATATTTTGAATCTCAATAATGGCAACACTTCCCATGGGCTCACCACCTGTGGGAGGGGCCATAGGGGTCGGGTGCATTGTGAGCTGGGCGGTGGCCGAAGGCAGGGACCTTGGCGATCCGATCCCCGGCTACAGAAGCTGGCTCTTGGGACGTGGAATGTCACCTCTCTGGCAGGGAAGGAGCCTGAGCTGGTGTGTGAGGTTGAGAAGTTCCGACTAGATATAGTCGGGCTCACCTCCACACACAGCTTGGGCTCTGGTACCAGTCCTCTCCAGAGGGGTTGGACTCTCTTCCACTCTGGAGTTGCCCATGGTGAGAGACGCCGAGCAGGTGTGGGTATACTTGTAGCCCCCCGGCTTGGTGCCTATACATTGGGGTTCACCCCAGTGGACGAGAGGGTAGCCTCCCTCCGCCTTCGGGTGGGGGGCCGGGTCCTGACTGTTGTTTGTGCGTATGCACCAAACAGCAGTTCAGAGTATCCACCCTTTTTGGAGTCCTTGGAGGGGGTGCTGGAGAGCGCTCCCACTGGGGACTCCATCGTTCTGCTGGGGGACTTCAATGCTCACGTGGGCAATGACAGTGAGACCTGGAAGGGTGTGATTGGGAGGAACGGCCTCCCCGATCAGAACCCGAGCGGTGTTCAGTTGTTGGACTTCTGTGCTTGTCACGGACTGTCCATAACGAACACCATGTTCAGACATAAGGGTGTCCATATGTGCACTTGGCACCAGGACACCCTAGGCCGCAGTTCGATGATCGACTTTGTGGTCGTGTCATCGGACTTGCGGCCGCATGTCTTGGACACTCGGGTGAAGAGAGGGGCGGAGCTGTCAACCGATCACCACCTGGTGGTGTGTTGGCTCCGATGGTGGGGGAAGATGCCGGTCCGACCTGGCAGACCCAAACGTATTGTGAGGGTCTGCTGGGAACGCCTGGCGGAATCCCCTGTCAGAAGGAGTTTCAACTCCCACCTCCGGCAGAACTTCACTCACGTTCCGGGGGAGGCGGGGGACATTGAGTCTGAGTGGACCATGTTCCGCGCCTCCATTGTCGAGGCGGCCGACCGCAGCTGCGGCCGTAAGGTGGTCGGTGCCTGTCGTGGCGGCAACCCCAGAACCCGTTGGTGGACATCAGCGGTAAGGGATGCCGTCAAGCTGAAGAAGGAGTCCTATCGGGCCTTTTTGGCCTGTGGGACTCCTGAAGCAGCTGATAGGTACCGGCAGGCCAAGCGGAATGCGGCTTTGGTGGTTGCTGAGGCAAAAACCCGGGCGTGGGAGGAGTTCGGTGAGGCCTTGGAGGACGACTTCAAGACGGCTTCGAAGAGATTCTGGTCCACCATCAGGCGTCTCGGGAGGGGGAAGCAGTGCAGCATCCACACTGTATATAGTGGGGATGGGGGGCTGCTGACCTCAACTCGGGACGTTGTGACTCGGTGGGGAGAATACTTCGAAGACCTCCTCAATCCCGCAGACACGCCTTCCCATGAGGAAGCAGAGTCTGGGTTCTCTGAGGCGGGCTCTCCTATCTCTGGGGTTGAGGTCACCGAGGTAGTTAAAAAGCTCCTCGGCGGCAGGGCCCCGGGGGTGGATGAGATCCGCCCGGAGTTCCTAAAGGCTCTGGATGTTGTGGGGCTGTCCTGGTTGACACGCCTCTGCAACATCGCGTGGACTTCGGGGACAGTGCCTCTGGATTGGCAGACTGGGGTGGTGGTCCCCCTTTTTAAGAAGGGGGACAGGAGGGTGTGCTCCAACTACAGGGGCATCACACTCCTCAGCCTCCCTGGTAAGGTCTATTCAGGGGTTCTGGAGAGGAGGGTCCGTCGGGAAGTCGAATCTCGGATTCAGGAGGAGCAGTGTGGTTTTCGTCCTGGCCGTGGAACAGTGGACCAGCTCTACACCCTCCGCAGGGTCCTTGAGGGGGCATGGGAGTTCGCCCAACCAGTCTACATGTGTTTTGTGGACTTGGAGAAGGCGTTCGACCGTGTTCCTCGGGGGGTTCTGTGGGGGGTGCTTCGGGAGTATGGGGTACCGGACCCCTTGATAAGGGCTGTTCGGTCCCTGTACGACCAATGTCAGAGTTTGGTCCGCGTTGCCGGCAGTAAGTCGGATTCGTTTCCAGTGAGGGTTGGACTCCGCCAAGGCTGCCCTTTGTCACCGATTCTGTTCATAACTTTTATGGACAGAATTTCTAGGCGCAGCCAAGGCGTTGAGGGTGTTCGGTTTGGTGGCCTCAGTATCGCGTCTCTGCTTTTTGCAGACGACGTGGTGCTGTTGGCTTCATCAAGCCGTGATCTCCAACTCTCACTGGAACGGTTCGCAGCCGAGTGTGAAGCGGTTGGGATGAGAATCAGCACCTCCAAATCTGAGACCATGGTCCTCAGTCGGAAAAGGGTGGAGTGCCCTCTCCAGGTTGGGGATGAGATCCTGCCCCAAGTGGAGGAGTTCAAGTATCTTGGGGTCTCGTTCACGAGTGAGGGTACAATGGAGCGGGAGATCGACAGGCGGATCTGTGCAGCGTCTGCAGTGATGCGGACTCTGTATCGGTCTGTCGTGGTGAAGAAGGAGCTGAGCCGAAAGGCAAAGCTCTCGATTTACCGGTCGATCTACGTTCCTACCCTCACCTATGGTCACGAGCTATGGGTCGTGACCGAAAGAACGAGATCCCGGATACAAGCGGCCGAAATGAGTTTCCTCCGTAGGGTGTCCGGACTCTCCCTTAGAGATAGGGTGAGGAGTTCGGCCATCCGGGAGGGACTCAGAGTCGAGCCGCTGCTCCTCCGCATCGAGAGGAGCCAGATGAGGTGGCTCGGGCATCTGGTCAGGATGCCTCCTGGACGCCTCCCTGGTGAGGTTTTCCGGGCACGTCCTACCGGGAGGAGGCCCCGGGGACGACCCAGGACACGCTGGAGAGACTATGTCTCCCGGCTGGCCTGGGAACGCCTTGGGATTCTCCCGGAGGAGCTGGATGAAGTGGCTAGGGAGAGGGAAGTCTGGGCTTCCCTGCTTAAGCTACTGCCCCCGCGACCCGACCCCGGATAAGCGGAAGAGAATGGATGGATGGATGGATGGATAATGGCAACAAATATTATCACAGAAAAATTACATTGTTATTTAATGTATAAATTTCCAATGACAACAGCAAATACAGTATGTACCAAAACACCTAGAGATGTTCATTTGTTCTGATATTATTTGGAACTTTTGATCATGAACATGATGTTTTGATCATGAACATGATGTTTTGATCATGAACATGATGTTTTAATCATGAACATGATCTTTCCAGCAGATGAAAGTTTCCACAAATAGACAAAACAAGTACCATATTTGAAAAAAGCTATAAAATAGATCTTGTGATTCAAGTTTGAAATCTAATAATTACATTTGTACACAACTGGCTTACATCTGCAAATGCATATACAATACAAAAAGGCAATATAATAAATTTAATTGCACTTATGTATTACCTATATTCAGGTTCAAAAGATGGACCAGGAAAGATGATGGGCATGCATCATCTTTTTCTAACTCTAACATCACACCTTTTTAGCAATACATGTACATCCATTATGGTTCCAAGCTAGCCAAGCAGGTGCTAAAAAAGCCATGTGAAGTGTTACACACTGCTAACTGGTCAATGCCTGCACAGCCTAAATCAATGGCCATCACAGTCGCACAACAGCATAACAGCATTAGTGTTTGTCTCTCTCTTTTTTTAAATTGTGGTTGCTATATTGAGAATGCTCCTGTCTTTAAAAGCTGATGAGAGGCGCTTGTCACCTTGACGATGACGCTGCGTCAGATCTGTGCATCCTCTGCCTACCCCAGGACAAACGATCCTGTCATCCAGGGAGGTACCTAATCCCAGTCCCAGTTGGTATCCACAGTAGAAATGTGGCTTTATTGTGGCATAACAGATCACTGCATGAATGAATGCATGAATCCATGTATTCATTCAGAGTTAGAATTAAACATTTTTCAAATGATACAGCGGACCAGTTTATGGATGGAGAAAGATCGTGTCGGTCTAACAGATTAACTGTATACCACCATGTCTGAAGCTTGGTGTGTCAATGGAATGAGAAGACCCAACTGGAATCAGGATGTTTGTGAGACGTGTTTCACTTTCTTACATTTGTGTCAAATGCCAACAAAAGGTTAATTGCCGTGTTAGGATGGATAGACGCTCCTACGTCAACAGCACTAATTCAAGCAAGACTATTCAAAGAATGCAAACCAAGGTCTTGCTCCAATCATTGAGGGAATCCTGTAACAATGGGCCTGATTCCTCGTATTGTCACCCCCCCCCCACAGAGCACTTTCAAGGACACATTCCTGTTGCTTCTCCATTTTCACAACATAAATGAAGACTGTTTGGGTATTAGATGGAAATATTTCACCCAAAATATACTATGGAGAATGAGATGAAAGCACACAAGATAAAAACTGATAGTAAACACACAACATATGTATAACCTGGACCACCAGGGATCCCTCAATAACAACAAAACAGCAACATGTAGGCTGGAGTTGTGGACTTGATTGTTCCACAAACATCACGGCAGATGAAAATCTGTGTGATGAGACTGACTCAATGTTCACTGACTGGGTAACGCGATACAACTGTTCAGGATCACTGACCTCTGCTGCGTCTTGATGGTTTACGTCAGAAAACAACATGCAAATGAAACGCATGACCTGAAGCAAGTTCACAAAAAGGGTTTAATGTTAGCTTTGGTTTGAAATAAATATTTGTAATGATATTCTTTTTTCGGTACGGTGGTGCAGTGGGTAGTGCTGTTGCCGCACAAACAGGCGGTTTCACTCTGTGTGGAGTTTGTATGTTCTCCCCATATCTGCGTGGGTTCTCTCCGGGTTCTCCAGCTTCCTCCCACCTCCAGAAACATGCGCTTCAGGTTAATTGACCGTAGGTGTGAGTGTGTGTGTGTTTGTCTGTGTCTGTGTGGTTCTACGGTGCACTGGCGTCACGCCCAGAGTTTCCCCTACCTCACGCCCTAAGGCAGCTGAGAAAGGCTCTAGGTCCCCGCGACAATAGATGGATGCAGAAGCTTTACATGTTATCTTTACAGGATTATAAATATGTGCATATCTTAAACTTGGGGGGTCAGAAAGATGTAGAATAATATGTGAATTGGAAGTGCAGCAAAGATTATTGGCAGTGATTTTCGCGAGCACAGTTTGGTTGACTGGAGTATGATTGCATCATGAGGCTGTTCTGGAAATCAGAGACCAACAAACATATTGTTTCGTGCTACATCTCTTATTAAACCCTCCAATCTACACACATTCCTGTGATGTCAGAGTGAAATTGTGTGCCTGCTCTGTTTGAATAAGATGAGGGAGTGTGTAGAAATATTGTGTTTGTTTTGGAGATGGCCTAAGCTCTGACTTGTGGCTTGAGGGCTCACCAATCAATCCTGTCTCTTTCTCTTTCTCTAAACAGACAAAGGTCTTAACTTTAATTGCTATAGCAATAAGACCGACCAAACCCTGAATGTTGTTTCTGGTCAGGGTCGCTTGTCTCTGACCAATAATCTTGCTCCAGCGAGCGACAATGGCTCCTAACACCAGCTGATTTCTGATTTCTGCTTCTGTCAACCCAAGACATGTGGTCAATGTGGGGATGCTTTTCAAGATTTCTGCTTCTGTCCACGAGATGGATCCCAGTAATATAAAATATATTAGTATATAAGTGAATTTGCAGTATATAAGTGAATTTGCAATTGAATGTTGTTGCTGTTTTCAAATATAACAATGAGAAATGTAAAATGTCTGTAGCAGTTTCACCAAAAATGTAATAAATGGATGAATAAGGGAAGATTGTCAAAAATAGGCTCTGGCTATTGCAACAATTACAAAATAAAACAGGGCAGTCAGAGACTGTAACATCCTGCGACACCCCTAATTCAACATTTGACCCTGACCTACACATGTTTGTGCCTCTGGCTTCCTGAAAATGTTGCTTTTTGTTTTGTGATTATATCTCATCAGGTTTCAGAGACGTGTAAAAAGGTTTACAGTACGCCCCCATTCCTCGTGGTTAATGCGTTCCAGGAACCACACACGATTAACGAGTTCCGCAATAGAGCAACAAACTATTTATCTCATTATTTACAGTAAATTAAATGTTTCTGAACCCCCCCATACTGATATTAAACCACCCTCTATCTGTATCACCTTTAAAACACTCTGATAGACTGTTTCATGGAAGTCCGACACTCACAGAACGGAGCGCGCTTCCAGATGCCGTCAGCCAATAGAATGTGCGCATGGTATCACATGACTGCCTTCCAAAAATCCGCTATGTATACAAAATTTGACCTTGACTTAGTTTTCTCAAGGTCATCATCTCATTTTCATCCCCTTTGCTGCCTGAGTCATGTGCTTTTAGTTCCATCTTTCTGTCTGAAACGGTTGTGAAGATATTTGGTGGACGAACGGACGGACGGACGGACGGACGGACGGACAAACACTGACAGTTACAACACGTCATCGCTTCACGGGATGTAATTATGGTCCAATCCAGGGCTTGCAAAGGGTCACTTTCTACTTTTTGTTGGTGGAACTTCAAACACATCTTGTTACTATGGTGATTCTGCACCGTTTACATCGTGTGGGAGGGAAGCTTAAGGGGAAGGATCCCATGATTTTATTGTAAGTCGAACATCAGTGAGAATCTGGTTTCATCAGGACCCTGAGCTCTGTGGGATCTGTGGGGTGAGACTGAACCTCACGCTCACACGGCGTCTGTCTCACGCCGATGTTCACAATCATCATCGCCTGGATTCAACTTCCTGCTGTCACTGATCTACGTAGTTAACAGGTAGTTGATGACTAACTAAAAATAAGATTTTTAGTAACAGCCGATTCTTCTAATTCACTAACGATTGAATAAATAACGTTAAGGTCATGTCACGCCCTTCTCTCATCAATGTAAATAAAGCTTGAGAAAATAGTGAGTTGAATTCAGCGTTTTGTTAATGACATTCATGAAATCAGATTTCAGATTAAAGTCAACACAGAATTTACATCCATTTACCATGTTTCAGACTCACAGCCTGATTTTATCCTAGTGATTACAGATGTAGGACTTGTTGATTCCACTACTTATAGTCTGAGAAAACGTGAAAACGAAAACACGAAAACATCTTGTGCCCAACTCTCCTCATGCAGTCACTTTGTGTAATCCTGCTGTCAAGAAAGACAGACACACCACAATGCAAACATTATCTCCCTGGCCGAGGTAAGAAGGATGTAAATATGCCGCCAACACCAGAATAAACCGACTATGGATGTTTATTAATGCAGCAGCTGCTGCCATGTCGATGGAGCTGATTATAGATGTTCAAACCGCGGGCAGAGGAGCAGCAGCGGCGCTGAGCCGGGACTTAATGATGTGTCTGGTCAGTCTTATTGTTCTCATTACAGGTCAGACTGGGGCTGTTGATTCGGAGGTAACTGCTGGGAACACGTGGGTTCACCTGGAGGTGAGGAGGGGGCTGAAGGTTCACCACAAAATCTGGGATGAACTTCAGCACAACTCATTGGAGTACACTTAATGAACTCATTAATAATCTTATTAATAATATTATTTTGATTCACATATAAAGACATTCGACTGCATATAACTTGATGTTTTTCAGAGTTCTTTGTGTGTTTGTGTGTCTGTCTGCCTGTGTGTGTGTTTGTGTTCAAACACAATCCCCACCTAACTTAGGACCCACGTTGCCCCTAATGGTTCTGAACAACAGTGTTGATCTACCACTAATATCATTCATTCATTCATCATCGATACCTGTTTTATCTGCTGTCGTGGGTCATGGGGAGCTGGAGCCTATTTCAGCTGATTGGGGTCGTGAGGCAGGGGACACTCCGGGTGCGACGCCAGTGTACAGCAGAGCCACATGTAAACAGACAATCACACACACATTGTATGGTACAGAACAGAATTCATGGTCCCATCTGTTATGACAAGTCATCCAAACACTAAAGCAGCAAAGTGAACAAAGCTATCCTCAAGACTTCAGGTCCAGTGAATTAATGATAGTTAAAATCACAATTTAAAAGCTGGATTTCTTTTGTATTCCATAACATGAAGTCAACCTGGTACAAGAGTAAGGCAATTATGGTATGAAAGATAAATGAGGCTGACTTCCTTGAGGAAGAGGTACAAATTTAGGAGAAACATTTGTAGACAAGTAAAGGGTAAATGAAATACATATAGGACAGCAACAACAACCCAGTAACAGCCACTGACCCCCGAATAATGAAACAGGAAATCAAATCAGGAAACACACCTAAAGGGGACGTCATAGCCAGGATGCGTTAGTAGGGTGACTGACTCTCGAGCAGAGACACCTATTTGAAGCTATCCTGACTTTGCAATGCTACTCGTTCACTGGTACACTTCACAACAGGGCTTGGTTTGTGTCGCACCGAAGCTGTAATTTCTGGCCTTATAATGAGCAATTTGTATTGAAGTGAACATAAGAACACCTGGTTTCTAGACACTCTAGAGATCTCGGATGCCCACAGTCTTACAGACAATGTGTCAATGCAAGGAAAGTCATATACAGGATGAAGAAAGACTGTTTCTGAAAAATGATGGGATTTCATCCAGGTTTGGATGTGTTGAAAGTTTCATCAAGTCCATTATAGCTTCACCTGGAGATCAGTCACTCAAGACACTTTCGGAAATAAATCAAAAAGATGATAGACCTAAAATGCCAACCAGGTTTTCCATTCCATTTAATGTTAGTTCTCAGTCACCTTCAAACATCAGACCATGCAGTGTTCTCCTCTTCAGGATGTTTTATGTTTTCAACATAACAGATTAAAACTACTCATAGATTATAGCTACACAACAGAAGATGTTCCTGTCATGTTTATGTCTAGGGATTCTGCCTTATTCCCAAACTCTGCCTGTTTTCTGCTCCTTTGTCTGTTTGGACTGATTACCTGATATTCTGAACTCTGCTCTTAATTAAATACAAAATTCAATCCTGCTTCGAACCGATCTTCTGCTGTGCTTTTGGGTTCTGCCAGTTTTGCCATAGGAGTGACAGTTTCTGTTGCTAAAACCATGTAGTGTTTGAAGCACCAAATTGTAAATTCATTTTATAAATATTCTTATGTGCAAACTTACATGTTCCAAACCCTTTACAGTTTAAAAAAAAAAAGCTCATCAGGACCAGAATACAAGCCAGTCAGAACTCTGTGCTGTTATGTAGCTGTAAACTAAATCCAACCTGATTGAAGGAGTTAGAACGACGACATAGGTAGGTGTCGTGTTTGTGCATTATTTACAATGCACAAATTGCGCAATGCACAATCCCCTAATGAAGTGGACACGTTCAAATAGCTTGGATGTAAGAGTTGTGCTCGACAATTTGGTTTAGTGTTTCAACTGAATTGTTCTAACCGTGTCTAGTTGTACATGCTGTCAAAGATACCTGATGATATACAGTACGTATATATCCATGGTGAACCGCCGATCTTGGTACATTGGACGACCCGCTCTACCACTGAGTCACTGCCCCCTCATTGACACACAGCTGATCAGTGCCGGGGGGGGGGGTCCAGCACACCAATCGGTTCTACCCCAGGTGCGTCGCCTCGGATGATGTCAGAGATTGTAAAGATCAGAGAAGACAGTCATTCTGTATTTTTTTTACCTAAACCCCCCCCCCCCTTTTTTTTCTGGGCTTTTTGCTGTTGTTGTTTTTTTGTTCAGAACACTCTTGTGTGTTTTCATGAATATTTTGTTCACTGTCATCTTTTTCTGTTCTATCATGTAGTAAACAGTATTTTTACTGTAATAAACTGTAAAGGACAGAAACTGATTTGCTCTTTACTGGAACGCTTTTGGATGTGAACATTACACGTGGACATGAAGTTCAAACCAAGACATTTTGTGTACATTTTGCAGGCAGATACCTGTAAAACTGAAACATAAAAGTCTGTGTAATTTTTCAGATGTCAGCGTTACCCAGTATTCTGAAACCTGGTGTACTGCATGTACTTTATGAAGTGAAACAAGCATTATTGTTTGACACAGTAATTTCATTTTGAGTTGAATATCCAGTGTTTTGGTAAAGTGTGTGTGCAGAAAAAGAAGTGTTCTATTTTGAAATGAAGAGTTAGTTTATTTAACAAAATGTGTTTTTGAGAAGAAAGTTAACCCTTTGGTCAGTTGTGTTTTGTAGGTGTGAGTCTGTGTTCAGAGTGTAGAAAATGTGACTGCTGTTTGGACAAACGCTTGTTAGCGACTGAAGAAAAACTGTAATTGTATGTTATGAGTGATGTGTCCTCTGTAATGTACACTTAATGAAGACAAGTTTCTCTAGGGGGAACAATAAAATCAAATAAAATCAAAATCTTTTCTATTTCATGAAGCTGTTCTCAGAGAAGAGGCTCCAAAAGGTCATTAGAGCAAATGTACAGCGTTAGCTTTAGGGGAGACTCTGCTCCTGTGTATCATTCAGTCTCTGCTATCACATGATCAACAAAGTGATCAGTAATCAAACATGTAGAAAACACCACTCATTACACGACACGTGGACAGAACTACACCAGAACTAATATAGTAGAATGAAATGTGACACATTTCTCCTCTCTACTACATTAAATATATAAAGCTTTTCCATTCCACACCTCCAGGTGCTGCTGGGAAAGGAATGATAGACTTCTGCTAATCCTCCATTTAGACTTCAAGCCTTACTGAGCCACACAGTTGCAGGAGAAAAGATTGAATCTTGTCTGCAGCCATTTTCCTGGCAGCTGGAGAAGAGCTCTGTCCAGTCAGGTTTGTGGGCGTCAAGTGCCTAATACCCCGTTAATGGAAGGCAGGAACAACCCGGGGCTTCTTCCTGGACTCGGGGTTTTTTACTTGATGTCTCTCACTGAGGCAGAGCCCCCACTGGAAAGCAGGTCACCGGAAAGGATGCTTCATTTTTCATTGGGACCGATTTGATTTATGGATATTCTTGGTCTATTGGAGAAAAATCTTTACTTTGTTGATCAAATTCAAATTCAATTACATTGTTCAATTATTTAAGTTGTTGTTATAACCTTATAACCAGAGTAAATGCTTTCATTTCATGCTTCGGTGTACGACTATAAGTGTGAGCTGCTGGTCAGATAATGAGTCCCTCACTGCTTCACATTGAGTAGGAGGCTTAATCTGACAACATCTGGAACTTTCCCAAACTTTCTGACACCCCAGCGACCTCATGCATCGTTATCTGTTTTCATTTGTTGAACTATTAATGTCTCCCCTCCTATAAATAATCAAATGAATACACACGGCTCGGGAAGACAGCTCCAATTTAGATCATTGAACTCACCATCACTAATAAATAAAAAAAGACTCACTTTGGGTACTGTGCTGACATTCATTGCTTGGATAGAAACAGAATATGCAATTATAATAAAGTTAATAATAAACATTATTTTGTATCATAGTTACAAGGTCCCTTAAAAACAAAAAGGTGCAAAAGTTTAAAATAATAACTACAATATAAAAACAATATGTGACTGTTCAAGATTAAAAAACCCCACAAATAAATGAATCAGACAATAAAGAGCCGGTCTGAAATAGAGTTTTGACCTAGGAGAACTCATTCTGTTATAAAGGTAAGGCAAGATTGGATTTTAAATTACACACATAACTGTTTTACTGCAATAAAAAATGTTCCTGGAAAAGTAAGTTAGAGGAGTGATTTAAAGTTCACCAGTCTGAGTTATTCAGGAAGAGTTCCAGCGCTGCGGCGCTCTAAAGGAGATCATCCTGTTTCTTATTGGAACAAGGTGAGAATGGTTGAGGTCAGGTGAATGGAAGCAGGGTTCATCTGTGGCGGAGCAAGGATGGGAGAAATAGTCCTGAAATAAGGTTTGTTAAGATCTGATAGGTGCGTTCTGAATGAGATGGGTAGATGGGAGACAGGCGTTAGGATACGTAAAATACATCAGTATTCAGAAGTCAGGAAGGTATGATATTAAATGATGGATGTCTTTTTAAAGATCTGAGATTTTAAAGCTGTAGTGTTGGATAAAGCAGTGGACAGTCTTTAGTCTTTTTAGTAAACCTCCCTGCCCTTCTCTCAATACAGAGCAGAGGTGAGTTCAGTTGCCACCCCAGACAGGTAGAATGGATCACCTGGAGGCAACAAATGTTCACTCCATCCACCCCTAAACAATAAAGGGCAAAAGATGACAAGTATCAAAAAAAAGAGGTAGAATAATCACAGCTCTTCACGTCAGACGCAGCACGGAGAAATAAAAGAGTAAATACTATTATTAGAGTCACAAACAACGTGTTAAAGGAGTTTGGCATGACCTGTGACCACACAAGGAAAATGATGCTCCATCTATTTGTCACACAAATGTGTAAAATGCCACAAAACCAAAGGAAAATGACAACCGACTTCATTTTAGTCTTTAATTTCCGTTCACTGATATTTTCAAACTGGAGAACTGTGATTCCAGCAGCTTGAGATGTCTTAGAGTTTATTTATTATACATTAACCTCTGTTAAATCACATTGACCATTAAAATATGAATTAGTTTTTATTTTTCTTATAAAATATGATTTATACAAAAAACACACGACACGGGTGGAATAAATGCTGAACAAATAACAATGAAAAAAAGTTTTGAAAGTTTTAAGTAATAATTATTACATAATTATTTGAAATGAACAAATCTGAAAGATTACATACAGATTATGACAAAAATCATAAATTAGAGTAAACTTGTTTATGCCAAATCATATGGAAACAACAGTGCGGCAATTCTTCTTAGAAATATGTTAAAACACACACACACACACACACACACACACACACACACACACACACACACACACACACACACACACACACACACACACACACACACACACACACACACACACACACACACACACACACAAAGCCAACAAAGCCAACAACACCAGGTTGACTATATCCTATCATTATTCTCTACTGCGGTCGACTCAAACTGCTCAGACCTGAACACCACCGATGATTAACTAATGACAGACACCCCAGGACAGAGCTGCCTGCAGCCGCTCGTTGTTGGTGCTCAGCAGGTCGAGTCTGTAGCAGCTGTACCGTCAGAATTCACAGCTGCTCTTCAACCATTAAACATGTATTTAATCTTCCGTGGGGGAGAGGACTTACATTCAGAAGTCAAAAATCGATAGGAAGTCTATTTCAAGCCGAAACAGCCCGTCTCTGAGGTCAAACCTTCAGCCTGAGCTACAACCTGCAACCTTTAGTCAGCGTTTAGTCGCGTTTAAAGCTCATTTTCTCCCCAGTCCTGCTCCCTACCTGCATGCTCACACCTCCCGTCCTGCTGAGGTTTTTCTCTGCTTCAGATTACTGAGCCGACATTTAAAAGCACACCTCTGCTCCTCCTGTGTCTATCTCATTCCCTCCCATTAAGCCCCCAGAGTCCAGGGCTCTGCTGGTCTGCTCTGCAGGCTATTGATCAGCGTCAGCGTCGGCCAGCCAGGAGTCCTCTCCCTCAGACGGATCCAAAACGGGCCCGGCTGTCAGCTTTTCATTAAGAAAACACCACAGATGAACGGCAGGAAGAGGTAAAGGGCGCCGGGGCTCAGAGCCTGATAATCAAACCTGATGCTTCACTGTCAGCCGCTCTGCTTTTCCTGTCACTTTATTAGTTGGGCTGTTTGTCTACTTTCAAGAACGCTCCAACTTGTTTTGATTGAGGGTTAGGGAACCAAAAATAGCTCATCAGCTTTAGTGAAGGTGTTGAGAGGCTGTTTTGAACAGCAAGAAAGCAAGACTTCATTCCCTTTTCACTCAAAGGCCTATCTGTCCCCACGTGACTCCAGCAAACATTCAGTCCAGATGAGATTGTGATACAAACAGATCAGCTTTGTGGCGCCGATGTTAAAAGTCGTTAAACATTACGCTAAATGGAAAAAAAACCCTGATTTCACTGAGGGACTAATCCTTAATGACTTTGTCCTTATCAGACTCCATCACAGGAAACATGCCACTCAGTGCTAATTTAATGAACTTTTATTAATCCCCAGTGAAGCTCTAACACTCAGTATATAAACACACGTACATGTAATGTGTGCAATAGAAGCACCAGTCACACGTCAGTCTGATGGGTGGGGGCTGGACCTGGACCTGGACTAGATGAGGTGCCTTTAACATTCAAACAATCTCCTACTACTGAAGGCTAAGATGCTCAGAATCACTTTTAATCACATTTTATTCACCTGAGAACCTCTATCAGTCCTCATATCAAACGTCAAGTCACCTCAACCCCAGACGTGATGAGGAGAGCATCAGGGGCAGGTTCTGGTCCGTCTTTGGCCCCAACAATACGATCTGTTGCTGTTCTGAATGAGCATGTTCACCTACAAACCAAAAGGTATCCGAGCCAGTCAGACTTTGTGGTTATGTTTTTTCTACATTAGCGTAGCCTTCTTGATTCCCAGCATTCCCAGTACGGTCTATCTCTGTAGACCTGCCAGTTCTCTCCATGTCTGCATTAGTTTCCTCCAGGTGCTCCACCCCCCCACCCCCCCCGAACAAAATCATTTATCTGAGGAACATTAGGTAATGTTGGGCCATTGCGGCGGTGCACTCAGGACCAACCCTCCACTCAGGCCTGGAAATGTTGTACAATTTGCAAAATAGCAATAATAAATCTTCTTCTTCTTAATCTTTTTCCTGTTTTTAGAGAGAATCTCTCATCCGTCGTGTTTCTGACAAACAGGTTTGAAACGTAGGAAGAATCAGAAAAAGGACTGGCAGATTCTAAATTTTCTTCTGGGCCAAGAAACATTTATCTGAGCAGGAAAGAAAACGGCTGAAGGTTCGTCTGACTGCAGTGCAGAAGATGTTTAAGAATGGATTTGAACTATTTCAGAGCGATCAATGATTTAGACACTTTAAGGAACCCCTGGTGTGTCAAAGGTGTCTTACGTTCCGTGTTGAGTGTCTTCTTGCACAAATGAGTCCCATATGCTTAAGTTTGTTGCTCACAATTTTACGTACACCTCGTATGATATACAAAACATCGATTGTGGACCAATTTTGATGATTGCTATTATATTATTATTTGATAAAGGGGCATCGTAAAGTAAAGCCTGTTCAACCATTCCTTTTAAGGATAATTCCCATCATCATAGAAATAAAATCAAAATAACAAATCAAATATCCATGAATAAGGCAGTCCTTAAACCTGTGTCTCACCCTTTTTTTCTGACTCCTCTTTGGGCCCAAATTGCTTCTTACCCCCCCCCCCTGTTGTTGTTCAACATAATCCTCCCTGTGGTTTTAATATCAAGTGGAGAAAGTGTGAGATAATGGAGCGATGGGGGAGAAGAGTTTCCTCCTCCCTCGTGTCAAACACACAGCGTTATTAAAACACCCCCGCTCCGGCGCCCCACCCTCTCCATCCTATACATTTAGTTGCTGTAGATAAAGGCTCTCATATACATAACAAAAGTCAACAGAGTGGACCGATCGCTGGTGTAATGGATGTGTAGTGAGGTATTAAACCTTCCCCTGTACTTACAAAAGGCTGACTGATGCCTTCGTTACGCTTTAATCGCCACGCTTGTCCTGAGTATTCTGGGATGGAACGCGCTAAGAAAGAGGATATCACCTGTTTTGTTCTTTCATTCTTTTACAGATAGCTACCGGTTTATTTTCTGTTTTGTGGGTGGCTTCTCATTGATGAAATGGGATGTGCATAGAGTGTTGGAGTAACGCATTTGTTGTAGCGCAATTGTGAAAAAGGAAAAACTGAGAAAGTGTGAAGAAGGAGCAGAGTTCAACAGGAAATGGAACAGACAGAAAAGCAGTGAAGGGTTCTACCAGGTGTGGTGTTTTCAGGTGGCTTAATATCAGTATGGGGAGGTTTCATAAATGTTTAAATTACCATAAATAATGAGATAAATAGTTTGTCTATCGCGGAATTCGTTAATCGCGTGTGGTTCCTGGAACGCATTAACTGCGAAGAACAAGAGCGTACTTTATTAACCAGAAAGGTGATTGAAGACGTGTGTGTGTGTGTGTGTGTGTGTGTGTGTGTGTGTGTGTGTGTGTGTGTGTGTGCACAGCAAATCCACACTGAGTGAACTTTAAACCGGCCGCTGGGGGCTGCAGGTTAGCTGCACACACACAGAGATGTACCTGCGCTGGTCAGAAAGGCTCTGCTGTTAATTACCTGGTGAAGGTTCTGATTGGCTCTCAGCGCGTCCGGGGAACAGCACACGTCGTCCTCAGAGTTCCTCTGAGACGACTCCTCCCTGTCAGTAAGTAGAGCCCAGATGGACTGCTCCTCACTGGGAACACAGTGGATGTGTCCTTTAATAGAAAGCCTGGAGAGGTTTGGAGGTGTGGTGGAACCACGGTGACACTTCATAGTGATAACATCACTATAGTGGAGGCAGCAAACCATCACACACAGTAGACACGACCATTTGTCACCTGAGTCCAACACTCGACTGACTGTAATGAACAACGTCATTTTGTTATAAGTTTGATCATCATCTGATCATCGTCTGATCATCGTCTGATCATCGTCTGATCATCGTCTGATCATCGTCTGATCATCGTCTGATCATCGTCTGATCATCGTCTGATCATCGTCTGATCATCGTCTGATCATCATCTGATCATCGTCTGATCATCATCTGATCATCGTCTGATCATCGTCTGATCATCGTCTGATCATCATCTGATCATCGTCTGATCATCATCTGATCATCGTCTGATCATCGTCTGATCATCGTCTGATCATCGTCTGATCATCATCTGATCATTGTCTGATCATCGTCTGATCATCGTCTGATCATCGTCTGATCATCCACATGGACATCTGATCAGCTGGTCATCTCTGGAGACTCTACCATCATTGATCAGCAGTCGGTGTAACAATATCGAGTTTGCATCTGGATACATGTGTTTGTGCTTGATATGGTAACCCGGCCGTCACCTAGGAAACTAGTGTACACTCATACTAATGTTTTCATGGAGATAACTAACACACACAGGCACACGCACACACACACACACACACACACACACACACACGCACACACACACACACACACACACACACACACACACACTCGCGCACACACACACACTCAGCTTGACCACAATGCTGCAGGCTCAGGTTTCAAGGATAGCGAGTCAAAGCTCTGCTTAAAATGGAATTCACTGTCTGCATACCAATAGGATGGCCTTAGGGCTCACTGTATTTGTGTGTGTGTGTGTGTGTGTGTGTGTGTGTGTGTGTGTGTGTGTGTGTGTGTGTGTTCTTTACAGTGTAAGAGGCTATCGAAAGAGCACAGAAAACTATTGATGGTGTGACTTAGAAGAGGTCTGTCGATGCCTGTGGTTAAAGTGGCATCCAGCATCCCTCAGGCGGCCCTGAGGGGCCCAGAGCTGAGGATGCTGGAGGTGGTGCTGTGGTTACTGTTGAGACACTGGCCCAGGCCAGAGACAGCATAATGACTAGGACAGCAATGACTGGCAGAACCCATAAGATCAACACAGACTAGAAATGAGCTTTGCTGACTATATAAAGCAGGTGGAACATGAAGAATATACTGTATGAAGCACTGGGTTGTTTGACAGAAGAGATAGCTGAAGTTTTCATCGGAGGAACTCACAGGCAGCCAGTGTGATGAGGACACCATGTATAGTCCAGAAACTGCAGGCAGATGATCTCATGAGAAACGTGTGGTGGATGAGTGTGTGGGTGTGTGGGACGGGCGATTGTCGTAGGATGATGCAATCATGAGGAGGAGTGGGGCTGATATGGGAAACAATTAAAAGTCATAATCCCTGCTAATCAATAGCGCGTCTATGTTCACACTAGACCGCTGTAGCAGTGATTATCTGCTGTAACCTCACAAAGGCCCCCGACCAGAAGCAGAACTTCACCATGTGTGATCTGTTGGAGGAAGCAGAGACCACCGGGACCCCGAGAGAAACATTTTGATATGATTGTCTTTCGTTCATGTCAGTTAAACTGATTCCCTGACATAATTTGTTTAAAATGATGTCTATATCAATATTGTGAGGATGTGACCTCCGTCTATGAAGGCCCATCCTCACTCGACTCAGACTGGTGGTTGTCTCCTGCAATGCAACTTTACAAGTCACGGGTGGTTTTGAAATGTATGGTATCTGTTTCAGCAGCTGAACATCATGTCATGGCTGTCGATGACCGTGTAGGCTCTCTGCTTGTCCGAGTTTTGACTGAAGGATTGATAAATTCTCCTTGTTTGTAATGAGACTGTAACGATCTGGCTGCTCCTGGGGTTTTAAACGTCTGAACTGATCAGTGGTTCAGTTCCTTTGGACCTGTCTTGGGTAACTGGCCGTTTCAAGACAAGTGTGGACCACAGTTCATAAGGTGCCAGAAGGTGCTAGAAGTCCTCAACTTTGCATTGAAATTGATGCAGGTTGGACGCTGACTCCCATCACATTCTCTTGCAGAATGTGATGGGAGCGTGTACGTGAGTGGTTGTTTGTCTTTCATGTGGTCCCGCGGTGTACTGGCGATGCGTCTGAGGTGTACCCAGCTCTTACCAGTGGTCAGCTGGGATAGACTCCAGCGACCCCCATGACCTGCAAGGTGGATAAGCAGCTGAAGACCAGATGATTCTGGTCGCCACGTCTTCCAGATAATGGAATGGACGGATGGAACCGATCTGAGACGTCGATGTCCTGCTATCAAAATGTCCTGCAGGAAAAAACCACCTAAATATCAGCACGCACTCTGTGCGTTATTGTATTTCTGTTCATTTACATGCTTGTTAGACATGAGCAGGAAGATTACGTGAAGATTCATAATTTCTCCCTCTTTTTCTGACCTTTCTACCAGCAACAGCAGACAGTGAGACGCACAGAAGAAAAGGTCACTGGTGTCTGTCCTGTCTATCCTGCCTCTTCACTATCACTCTGTCCTTTCTGCTCCCGCTGGTTTAAGTCTAAACATTTTGTTTGCTTATCTCTGAGGTGAAAGCGGAAAAATTATAGAGTTAAAAATAAATTTTGTGGTTTTGTGCACAGAACTCACTGGTATTGAGGCTGCAATCACTGGTGAAGGTTATTTATGGTCAAATATTTCCAATACAAGACTTTTAGCGAACATCATTCTTCCCATCTGAAAAGCCTTGTGAGCTGAAGCCTTGAACAGTTGATTTTCTTGGTGTGTGAGTATTGTGGTAATATTTCAGAGTGTTTAAGGTCTTAATATGCCCAATCCACCCTGTGTGCTCCTGATTGAAAGGAGCTCTCTTGTGTTTTAAAGCTAAATAGCTGCTGTGCTGAGGGCACTGTCCATATTTCTGAAACTCTGCAAGAGCATGATTTGGAGCGTTTCATAGTCATTATCTCTGACCTTCCCAGTTTGAACCTCTCTTGGATTTAGATTGGTGGAAAAGCCTCCAAGTCACAGTGTACCAGGAGGCTGATTATATGCTGCAGACCCATTTCATACTTACTGGAAATTTGATCAAAATAAATTTGGTGCATAACTTATGTTACAAAGAGAAATGCTCCACTTCACACCAAATAGTTTGGTAGTTTTGTTTGCATTGTGTAAGTCGAATTCACTTTTCAAACAAAAGTAAATATACCGGTAGTATAACATAACAGCAGACAGCAGTACCAATGATATTTATGGTCACTGTGTAAACAGAAGTAGGTCATGAACTCTAAATCATTCTCTTTACGATTATTAAACTTTGCCTTTCAATCTATCTCTTCTACAAAGATATACTGTATGTTCCTGTTTATTTTTTTAACAGCTGCTGTGTTTTTAGGAAAAATACCTAAGAAAAGTATTACTTTAATACATGGAAGTGTGCTGTGTTCCGAGACTCATGGAAGATGCTGTCAGCCAATAGCATGCACGTACAGTATCATGTGACTACCTACTAAAAGTCCTGGATGTAGTGAAGCCGTGCATCTTGAAGTGTGAATAAGCGAGATGTTACTGTAAAGCCATACGTCCCTTTTAAAGAGGACGACAATATTCATTAGACTGCTATCATGTGTGAAGTGTGGACTATCCACCGCAAACCATTTTAATGTGACTCGTTTGTGCCAGCAAGTTATGATGTGGAAGTTCTTCATTACAGGGAGTCCTCGACATACGGACACAATTAGTTCTGAGAGCATTTTATTAAATTTCAATCTATAATCACCATTTGGGGCCATTTAGGTGAATGTTAGTACTCGTAAATACGAAAGTACTATTCCCTAAGACTGACTAGAAAAACATACATACAAACATAAAAACAACACAATAAAATAAAATACAGGTAATTTTGAGTCATCAGTTTAAAAAATATCATGTTTATATTATTTCACTCAACCTTAACATCTGTCCATCACAAATATTGGACTTTTAAAAGGGGAAGAGAAGAAGAGGGGGAGGAGTTATTGTGGGTCAGAGTCAGAGTACCACTATCTTCACTAGTCTTTGCTTTATCATCCATGATAAACAGTAAAGTATCCAAAGTACGAAGCCTGACGCTCTGAGATGCTAACAGGGACAACAACAAACAACAACAAGAGGGGAAGACGAGTGTTGGAGTTGGGTAAACAGAGCAGTGCTGCTCAGGTGGGGTTGTGGCAGGAAGGGGAACTGCAGGATAACAGCCAGACATGGCCGCACACATTTGATCATATCTATGTATGTTCATAAGTCGAATGCTCGTAAGTTTAGGACTACCTGTATTCAACAGGTATCTTGTAGCCCAGCCCCAGTTCTCACCTGCAATCCTCCAAAGCAGCCGTACACCAACTGTAGATAAATAAGGAATTGTTATGACGCAACTTACATGAGAAAGAAAAGTGTAAAGAAAATGTGCTAAAAATCAAATTATGACTCACCAGAACCCCAGACAGTAACTCTCAGGTGATAACAAGTGGTAACTACAGGTAAAACAATGACTGTCAAGCTAATGATGCGGTTCACATGTATTAACTTGCGCAGCCAAGCAATGTCTTATATATTGAATAGTGGGAGGAAAAGGATTGATCATAGAACCGTGTTCCGCGGCATCATCCAGCTTCTCACTATATTATGCAACTCTGCCTTTCTCTACAAAGACACAACCTGACTGTAATGGAAGGACACTGCTTTGTAAGATCAGAGATTCAGAAGTTACATCCCTGTTTTTGACAGATGTTCAACGGCGAGGTGACGAAGATCCTCTCAGCTGGTGGCAGAAATATCACAGACATTACTCTAAATTAGTCAGTTCCGTGATGACATCCCTGATCAGATCTGTGCTTATTGTAGTCCTTTATTTTGAATTTCTATTTATGGATATTATTCATTAAATGCTGTAACTAGATTATGATTAGTGGAAATGCTAATCAGTTTAATTATATATTTTACAGACAAGGAGTCACGAGCGTTCACACTCTATCACATGCTTTGTGCTACAGCACACTTCTCATTGTGCAAAATGTGAATGAATGAAGAGAATTTGGTTTGAATTCTTCCTAAACAGGACCCCCACCCAGACCAGAGCAGGACCCCCACCCTAACAGACAACAGACTTCGCAGCTCATGAGTGGACAAATCAATGGAAAGCGCTGCTGTCAAATGCTTCTTCTCATAAGTGATGTAACTCTGCCCATAAGTGTATTTTGACAGGTGTGGTGTCAGTGTGCACTGATGCTGCTCACAGTGGTCCGAGGAATTCTCACTGTGTGTTTATGCTCACACACGTGAACAGTCAGGGGGAACAACGCAGACTAGAGCTTCAAGAGTTCCATCCCTGTCAGATTTACCTCTAGATGAAGGAGTTTACTTCCTTCTCTTCTCTGGCGAACGCTGGAATTAACAGTTAAAGACGACATGCACAGCATAATTTCTTCAAAATTATTATTGATATGATTTGTAATGTAAAATACCTTCTCTGTTACAAATATTTGACGCCACACACGTCACACACACTATATGAATCCTATTTGCTGTGTTTCAGAGCGCCGGACCTTCCTCTCGGCTGTGGAGCTGCAGATTGAAGCCATTGATCACAATACTTTATTTTTCTTCTGTTTATTCTTCCTCTGTCCTCTTTCTGCTGTTTGAACAGAATTAAGAGCTGCTTTATCTCATGTGTCCACCAGTTCCCCACACCCAGCCCACAGACACCCACCTCCAGTGATTAGCAGTAAATTGATTTCACACTCCAGTAATGCCCAGACTGGGCTATAACAGGAGCTGGAAGCAACTGTAGGTCACACAAATTAATTACTGCAATTAGCTTCCAGACAGTTAGGGATGTGGAGGACACGGAGATAGAGACGGGCGGTGGGAGGCTCGCTTCACAAACAACAGAGGAGGGAGAGGAGAAAGTCTGTACTGCCCCCCCCAGAACAGACATTATCTAACAACACGTTTAATTTAATATTAAAACCTGATTTTTGTTTGGAAGGAGCTATATTTTCTATAATATTTTTAAACCTCACCCCTTTCACTGGTCAGACACCAGCAAACTCGTCCTCCTGTGGAGCGGTGAGGTCTCAGTGCCGGAGGCAGTTTGAAGGAGCTCAACACAAGAAAGCTGAGAATAGAGACCGTCTTAAGTAGCCTTTAGATATGATGCTATAGGCCACATGTGTCAAACACAAGGCCCTGGGGCCAAATGTGGCCCTCCACATCGTTTAATGTGGCCCACGAGAGCATAAAAGGTCAGACTATCTAAAAATAAACAGGTCAAAAGTGTGATTTGACCAAAAACTACATTTCCCACAATGCAGTAATTCAGCCCATTTTAACGTTGACAAAAACGTTTTTGAACAGAGTTAACGTCCTAACTTGTGTCTGATGTTATTGTTCTTTATTGATTGATAGTTTGATCCTTGATTGATGGAGTTCTGTGGGTTTAATAACCTGACAGATTAAAAGGATTTATGTTAGAACAGAGAAACAAACAAACATGTTTTTCTCTGCAAATAATGTTTGTAACTTGAATAAGTAATAAATTATATATTTAACATCAATGAGTGGTTATATTTATGTTACATTATATTGAGTTACATTTAGTTACATGTATAGGTGACATCTGGTCCTTTGATTACAGCCATTATGTAGCCCATGGTGAAAATGAGTTTGACACCCCTGCTATAGGTGAGACTCCTGGGGGATCTCCCATGATGCACTGTGCTCCTCTCTCCTCCTCCTTTCAACGCATTCAAGTCTCATTAGTTAATTCCACTAACTTGACTTCATCCATTTCATGTTGAGACCCAATGACATCACCATCTCGGTCTTTATTATTATTATTTTATTATTACCACTATGATTAAGCTCATCATTATTACCATATCTCACCAGTGTTTTGATTGCACAAATTCTTACAAATACTCCAACCTGTAATTTTTGCATTTCACTGATCCCTCGTTACTCCCGGTTAATGCGTTACAGGAACCACCCGCAAACACAAAATTTCGCAATATAGCGACAAACTATTTTATTATTTATGGTAATTTACTTTTCCCCACACTCTTATGGTCTGTTTAAAGCACTGTTGTGTCTCACAGAAATGCGCTGCGTTCTGAGACTCCACTCTCTCTCCCCTCCACCTCTCTCACCTCTAACACCTCTATGCAGACGACCACCCGCTCTGAGTCTAAGCTGTGCTTCAGGATTCTGCTCATTAGATGCAGTTCTTCCACATCGCTGTCCCCACGTCGCTGCTCATGAAGGACGGTTGAGTTTCTCTTCTTGTGTCTTGACACAAGTTACGTTGTGATTTGGTCTGATGTCACCCCAGATCTAAAAACAGAGGTTTTTAGTGTGAACCCTGACTATGATGAAACACGTTTCACTCATTTAAGTGCAGACCAGTAGTAGTATGTATTTTATCACTTTCAGTAAAATGTTTTCCTTTTTTCTTTTTTTTTGTTGTAAAACTCTTATTCAACATCTTTGACATATCAGTGGTGGTCCTGCATTTTAACAAAGTGAAGTCCAGCTGGGGAAACAGAGACATCACCTTCACTCACTTTTCATCAATATTTGTTCAGGTTTCAAGTGGTCTGTCATTTTTCTAAATAAACACATCTAAATAGGGCTTAAAACAAACAGACACACATGCTTTATACCCCAGTGAAACAACCTATTCACCTCTATTTCAAACATCATGGCAAGCTCGACTCACTTTATCAAAGCAGCCGTGACTGTAGTAGTGGGATAAAAGTGATGAATAAAACATTTGGAGAGAACAAAGAAAAATATCAGAACATTTTGTCTACTCTTCCAAATATAAATAATTCAACACCCATTCAACATTTTCAAATTGCATGTAAAGAGGTGATTGTACATAAGCAATGGGGATCATTCTAGCCTTTCTAGTTGCCGTTTCCACATTGTCCAGCAGCTCCCTGGGCACACAGCATTACGGCTGCCATTCACCACAACAACGCTCCATCATCTTCCAGCTACCAATTTGTCAGCTCGTATATTATCAAATAGAACACAGTGTACAGTACACAGAATCCAATGTCCTTGCATCAAAATATGTCTCATGCATTCTGATGATTGTGGAAAAAAATCGTATGTGAAGCTTTCATACAGCTCATTGAAGTTTATCAATGTTTTCATTTTCTCATCTATTTGTCTATGGAATTCAATTTGGAGCCTGAGCTTGGAGAGCGCTGCTTCTTCCACTTGGGGTAGTGGCTATTGATGTAGGCCACATGCTCCTATAGCCTCCAGCGGGCAGGCCAATTTTCTATCTATTTACGCCACAGTTATGACCCCATTGATTTCAAATAGCCTGCTGCTGTGGAGGCTCATCTGTGATGCGTGCGGTGACAGCGACTGATCAGCAGAGCGGGATTGGCTGAAGATCTCAGTGGGCCAGCTGAACGTGTGCTTTGTCTCTCGTCAACGGCAGAGTGCATCATCAGTTACCCCAGTGAAGGTTTTGCTAAAGTGTTTATGGTTGCGATTATGAAATATAGTTCGTTTTGTTACAGCATGTCTATTAAAGTCATTAAGGAACATCTGTCCATCCACGTCCTTGTAGACAAGATGATTAAAGTCGTCTCATGGAGAGCTGCTCCTCTGGCTTGTCGGTCGACGGTCTGCTGGATAAAAAATGGATGGATTACTTTAACGAAATGGCAGTGGTACTTTTACCAGTGCATTATGGGAATATAAGATGCACCAAGAATTTCTAAGCTTGTATTGGATACTCAATAAGGACTCATAGGATAAAGTACTGTAGGTTAGAACCTTTGTAAATATTCTTCAGGCACTTTTGATGAACAAATAAATGTGATTGGCTTTTTCTCAACTGATATCAGACCAGTTAGTATTTCAGCAGGTGTCATCAAGATCTTTACTCGAAGGCCCTGACCCACACCAACCTACGACAGCCTTGATTTCTATTTTCGACGATAGACGATAGAAACCGGCAAGGATACCCAACAAACACTGCATGATGGGACTCCATTGTTCTCTTGGGGAACTAGAATGTAAACGTCAGCAATTATGGAGACACTTGGAGGGGCGTGATTGGGAGGAATGGCCTCCCTGATCTGAACCCGAGCGGTGTTATGTTGTTGGACTTCTGTGCTAGTTACGGATTGTTCATAACTAACACCATGTTCGAACACAAGGATGCTCATAAGTGTACCTGGTACCAGAGCACCCTGGGTTGGAGGTCATTGATCTTGTGATCGTGTCATCAGACCTTTGAACGAGGGTGTGGGAGGAGTTCGGAGAGGCCAAGGAGAAAGACTTTCAGACAGCACCAAAGTTGTTCTGGAGGACTGTCCAACACCTCAGAAGGTTAAACGGGGGACCATCCAAGCTGTATACAGCAAAGATGGGACACTGTTGACCTCACCTGAGGAGATTGTCGGATGGTGGAAGGAACACTATGAGGATCTCCTAAATCCAGCTACCCCAACTGACCCGTCCTCTGTTGCAGAGGCAGAGCTGGAGGATGATGGGGGATCAGAGTCAATCTCTCAGGGCAAAGTCATCGAGGTGGTTAAACAACTTCCCAAAGCCCCGGGTGTTGATGAGATTCACCCGGAAATGCTGAAGGCTCTGGATGTTGAGGGGCTGTCGTGGATGACACGCCTCTTTAACACTGCGTGGAAGTCTGGGACAGTGGTGAAAGAGTGGCAGACTGGGGTGGTGGTTCCTGTTTTTAAAAAGGGGGACCAGAGGGTGTGTGCCAACTACAGGGGCATCAGACTCCTCAGCCTCCCTGGGAAAGTTTACTCCAAGGTGCTGGAAAGGAGGGTCCGGCCGATTGTGGAGCCTCAGATTGAGGAGGAACAATGTGGGTTCTGTCCTGGTCGTGGAACAACAGACCAGCTTTTTACTCTTGCAGGGATCCTAGAGGGGGCTTGGGAGTATGCCCATCTAGTCTACATGTGTTTCATAGACCCAGGGATATACTGTGGGAGGCACTGCGGGAGTATGGGATGGGGGGGCCTCTCCTCAGGGCCATCCAATCCCTGTACGCCCAAAGTGAGAGCTGCGTTCAGGTTGTCAGCAGTAAGTCGAACTTGTTCCGAGTAGCTGTCGGCCTTCGCCAGGGCTGCGCTTTATCACCACTTCTGTTTGTGATTTTCATGGACAGGATATGGAGGCGTAGTCGTGGTGAGGAGGCTTTACAGTTTGGTGGCCTGAGGATTGCATCGCTGCTTTTTGCAGATGATGTGGTCCTGTTTGCGTCACCGGCCTGTGACCTGCAGCGCTCACTGGTCCGGTTTGCAGCCGAGTGTGAAGCGGCGGGGATGAGGATTAGCACCTCCAAATCTGAGGCCATGGTCCTCAGCAGGAAACCGGTGGACTGCCTTCTCCAAGTGGGGAATGAGGTCCTTCCACAAGTGAAGGAGTTTAAGTATCTTGGGGTCCTGTTCACGATTGAGGGAACACTGGAGCGTGAGATTGGACGGAGAATTGGGGCAGCAGGAGCGGTATTGCAGTTGCTTTGCTGCGCTATTGCCACAAAGAGGGAGCTAAGCCGAGAGGCAAGGCTCTCCATCTACCGTTCAATCTTCGTTCCTACCCTCACCTATGGTCATGAACGATGGGTAATGAAAGAAGAAGATCGCGAATACAAGTGTGGAGTTGCTACTCCTTCTCGTTGAAAGGAATCAGCTGAGGTGATTTGGGCATCTGGTGCGGATGCCTCCGGGTTACCTCCCTAGGGAGGTGTTCCTGGGAGCTGGGAAGAGACCCAGGGGCAGATCCAGGACCAGGTTGAGAGATTATGTCTCAACACTGGATTGAGAACGCCTTGGGATCCCCCAGTCAGAGCTGGGCTGGTGGATGTGGCCTGGGAATGTCACGGTTTGGTGTAGCAGTTCTGGTGTGTGGCAGGGAGAGGCCAGGCTGGTGGGTGGAGCCACGGCTCCACACCTGAGACTCATCCACACCCCATTCTGATCGTTCACACATGAACTTCATTGGGGTAATCATGAGACTTTTTAAGCCTCGCTCAATGAGAGCCAGGTGCTGGTTCGTTTCTCTTGTTTGGTTCCTAGAAGTCTGTTATGTTTCTTGCCTGTCTGGAGAATTCTTTCAGTTTTGAATAAATCATGTATGGAAGATTCAATTGTGGTGTCCTGCATTTGGGTCCATATCACGCCTCTCGTGACAGAACAAACCAGCCACAACTGGACCCAGCGGACACCGACTATCTTGCTGCCCGGACCAGCAGCAAGTCCTGGAATCCGGAACAGGCTGCCGAGTGGAGACAGCAGGGAAGAGACACCTGGGCATGGCTGGCAGCATATGCTGGAATTCCAGCTCCACCTTTTCTGCTTGACCTCGAGCCTGTTCCAGTGCCCGCTCCGTTCCCCGCGTCCCAAACTCAGCCTGTTCCGGTCCCCACGCCCGGACGCCAGCTTGCTCCCGTCCCCGTGCCAGTTTGTTCCGGCACCAGAGCCTGGTTCTGTTCCTGAGCCTGCTCCTGTTCCTGCACCCCAGTCCGAGTCTGCTCCTGTTCCTGCACCCCACCTCGAGTCTGCTCCTGTTCCTGCACCCCGCCTCGAGTCTGCTCCTGTTCCTGCACCCCACCTCGAGTCTGCTCCTGCACTTGGATCCCACCAAATTCCAGAACCTGTTCCTAACCCTGGGCCTGGACTCCCTTTGGTTCGGGGGCACGACCCTGACCCTCCTTGGGACCGTTTTTGGGACGTCGGGGGCCGTTCCTTGAGGGGGGGGGGGGGGGGGTACTGTCACGGTTTGGTGTGGCAGTTCTGGTGTGTGGCAGGGAGAGGCCAGGCTGGTGGGTGGAACCACGGCTCCACACCTGAGACTCATCCACACCCTGTTCTGATCGTTCACACATGATCTTCATTGGGGTAATCATGAGACTTCTTAAGCCTCGCTCAATGAGAGCCAGGTGCTGGTTCGTTTCTCTTGTTTGGTTCCTAGAAGTCTGTTATGTTTCTTGCCTGTCTGGAGAATTCTTTCAGTTTTGAATAAATCATGTATGGAAGATTGAATTGTGGTGTCCTGCACTTGGGTCCATATCCCGCCTCTTGTGACAGGGAAGGGGAAGTTTGGGGCTCCCTGTTGAAGCTGCTGCCTCCGCGACCCAACCATGGATAAGCGGATGATGATGAATGGATGAAGACAACACGGGCGCAGTGGGTAGCATTGTGTTCGCACAGCGAGGCGGCTCCGGGGTCGGGTCTCACTCTGTGTGGAGTTTGTTTGTTCTCTCCTTGTCTGCGTGGGTTCTCTCCGGTTTCTCCAGTGCCTGGATTGAACCATACCTCACGCCCCCAGTTGTCTGGGATAAGCTTCAGCAGCCCGCAACCTGTGATGGTGGAAGAAGTGGTTTTGAAGATGAATTAATGAATGACAACACAACATTTTTTGAATATAATATTGCCAGCAACCAATCCTTTGTAACTGACCTGCCTGTCATGAGTCCTGCCAAGAAGTTTATTAAAATACATCCTTAGAGTTTTATCCATAACATCTCCTGTTTTTCCACACTATTCACCTCATTCCTGTTACCTGCCCTGCTGTAGCCACCCGCACTCATCCCTCCATCAACCTCCACATCATTTATACTCTGTTCAGCAGTTTGTTCCCTGCCAGATTGTTAGCATTGACCTTACTTGTCAGTATTCGTCTTCTTTGATTGATTTTTTGGGGGCTGACCGTTTGTTTGCCTGCTCCCCATTGGATTTGTTTGCCTGTTTGGATTACTTTGTTTTGAAAACTTGTCTGTTGAATTAAGTTTGGATTTGAACTTTGGTGTTCTGTCATGCTTTGGTGTTGTCTTTTTAGTTCGCACTAAAAAGACATCAGTTGGTCACTCAGCTTTCATAGAAAGCAGAGCACTGCTGCGGAGCTCACCAGATTCTGGCTCTCGGGACAGTAGAACTCAAGGTTCCAGTTTCAAAATTGTAATTAACACTGCTTAAAGTCATAAAAGCTTAAACTCTGCTTCCTAAATTTTGACCGTCTTAATTTTTCTTCCAAAAAACATCCCATGGGCTTAACGCAGATGTAATCCTGCATCCCCTCGGGAAGCAAAGCCTGGGTCAGTTCATTCCACTGTGGCTTTCCTGGTCAGTTGCATTTGACATCACTCTAGCTTCTTATTCATGAAAAAAAGGAGTATAAGATGCAATTATACATGACAGAAGGTATGGCGGTAACAATTGCTTGGGTGCGTCTGAAGAGCATTTTTTCAGTGCACACTATTGGCAGGGCTGCCTCTTGAAACCTGCAAAAGCTGCCTTTCAAAAGCAGCTGCTTTCAGAGACACCGTCACCTTCATCCCTTTTCCCCAGAGTCCAAACTGTCTGAAGGTCACAATTAAATAAAAGTGAAGTTTTGTGTCCCCCTGTAACAGTTTCTGGATAAAACATCGGATATCTGCAGCTGACAGGGAAGGAGAGGTGATGTAAACAGTACCAACTACCTCCGTGTCATTGGTCCTGCAACTGGGCAACAACAAGGGGCATATAACCATCAGCATGAGGAAAGGAATAGTTACTGAAATAGTTACTCCTAGTCAACAATTTTAAGTTTTCTTAGCATTTAGCTAAGATTTCCTTAAGATGATGTCAGTTTTATGAAAGTAACTACCCAGACTAACCACAAGGTGAAACTACAAAATAATTAAAAATTAACATTAACGGGGGAGTCCGAATAAGTAACTGGTGCAACCCACACTAACAAACAATGTCTGTCAATCCCTTCAGAGGTCAGAACTGGCAATGCAGCTCAGGATTAGGCAACATGTCAGAGACACTTTAATAGTTTTGGTAGGGGAGAGAAACGGCAAAAAGGAGGAATTTGTTTTTTCCTTTTTGTACAATAATACAACAGCTTACTTCACAAACTTTACAAATACACTGCAAAGGCCAGCACAAGTGAGATAGAAGAAATAACCTTCACCAGACACATTAAAATGATAATTTATCAACGCGTTTCAAAGGCAGCAGGTAGCGCTCTTGCCTCACATCAAGGAGGTCATTGCTTTGATTCCACCTGGGGCCTTTCTGTGTGGAGTTTGTATGTTCTGCCTATGTCTGCATGGGTTCTCTCCAGGTTCACCGGATTCCTCCAACTACTAAAAACATGCAACAAAAGTGAATGGGTCACTCTAAATTGACCGATGGTATTACTGTGAGCATTAGTCTTTGTTTGACCCAGCAATAAACTGTTGACATATCCGGGCTGAACCTACCGCCTGCCTGCAGGCTACGAGTTTAGAAAAAGTTTCTTCAAGGAACTTTCTTAAAGTCCAGTGGGTTGATTTGAACAGCTTTGGGTGACCATGACCTGGAGAACTGAGAACCTACACAGACAGCTGACTCTAACCCGAATCATAGGCTTAGGCTTAAGGTTAGGATATATTCTGGGTCCTTCTTCTCCTTGGGGCTTTTCCCTTCAGGGGTCTCCACAGCCAATCAGGGTCCTCCATCTAGCCCTGTCCTTTGAATCCTCTTCTCTCACACCAACTACCTTCATGTCCTCTTTCACTACATCCATAAACCTCCTCTTTGGTCTTCCTCTAGGCCTCCTGCCTGGCAGTTCAGAACTCAGCATCCTTCTACCAATATATTCACTATCTCTCCTCTGGACATGTCCAAACCATCTCAGTCTGGCCTCTCTGACTTTATCTCCAGAACCTCTAACATGTGCTGTCCCTCTGATGGACTCATTCCTGATCCTATCCATCCTGGTCACTCCCAGAGAGAACCTCAGCATCTTCATCTCTGCTACCTCCAGCTCTGTCTCCTGTCTTTTGTGTGAGGTGGGGGAAACTCCGGGTGCGACACCAGTGACAGAAACACACACACACACACACGCTTGGGCCTAAGTGCATGTTTTTGGAGGTGGGAGGAAGCCGGAGAACCTGGAGAGAACCCACTCAGACACTGGGAGAACATGCAAAGAACAACATGCAAAGAACCCAGTCTGGATGTACTGTAGATCCTAAACTCCTGGTCATTTAATGGACTAAAGGCTTTGACACAGGTTGTCTGTGCATCCTTGAATTTAAAATCGAGCCAGGACAAACACTGCCTGCACACACACACACACACACACACACACACACACACACACACACACACACACACACACACACACACACACACACACACACACACACACACACACACACACACACACACACACACACACACACACACAAACAAACATAATACCCTAAAGTCCCTATTAAAGCATAAATACTCAGGTTATTCTGCAGCTGTCCAGCTCTGCTAATTATACTGTCCAAATTATGTTGAGCTGTCAACCTTCAACACGCGTGAATCCGTGTGCACAGCCATCCACATGCCTATTATCTATGACAGGTGTTACCTCTCATTACCTCCTGCGCTCGGGGAGTGTCGGCTTCACAACACATGTGGCCAGTGGTTAGCAGCCCCCATTCAAACGCAGAATTATGACTGTTTTTCTGCAGCTTGTAAACCAATAGGAGGATGAAATTATATATCAAATGTAGTAATTGCTGGAAAGCTGTTTGTTCTGCATCCTGTTATTATGCTTGAGCAGAGGCGGCGCGTCGGCCTGTTGAAGGCTTTGGCTTGGAGACGAGGTGTGGTACGGATGAGTGGGGGTCACCGGGACACTTCTGCACCTTTGAATGCTATTTGTATGAAAGTAGTGAAAGATTGTGTGTGTGTGTGTGTGTGTGTGTGTGTGTGTGTTGGCTTTTAAATCAACAAAATATGTAACAGTTGGAGAACCTGGAGAGAATCCAGAGATACAAGAAGAATATATGAACTCTGCACAGACATTTTTCTAACTTTAGAGGCAACAACGACGACTTAAACAACTGTAACGCTGTTAAATATAAAGTCTCGTTTCACATTTTCTATAAAATTAACCATTTCACGTGTGTGCTGAGGACAAAAGACTGCGCCTATGGAATTTGTAATTGAGTGGGGAGAGAGTCTCTTCACTCAGAGAACAATGGTTACAAGGTAACCCACGGTTCCTCAGGAGTGAAATGAGATGGTAATGATTGTTCCAGGTATCAGTCAAACTTAGTTGTTTCCAGGGAAACAGAGCTGTGGTGTTCTTGTGGAAAGCTTTAATTTCTGATTGCAAATGACCAAAAAAAAAAGTAATCTTTTTTCCCCTCTCTTTAGTAAGTGACCATGAAATAAGCAGATTAATACCCTTTGAGGCGTCGAACAACTCCTGAAGGACTCTTCATAACCATTATTTTTTCTGACAAACACAAGACACATAATTTGTTTCTGATTCAGTATCGGTATAATAACCAGGGTGACAATATAACGGTCCAGGTATAGACAAGTTGTTTATGGCAAAAAAATAAAACAGCATCCAGGTTCATTTGTGTATTAAAGTGTGTAGAATCCATGTACATGATCATATCTATGATATGTAACTTGTGATACTGCATAGAATAACATTGTAGCCATGTTTGTCTTGGTATTTCCATATATAATATGGAAATATAATAACAAACTAATATTGGCGTGTGGAATACAGTGTATGGATTATGTAGCTATAATGACATTCAGCTGTTTACACTCCTGCCATCCCAGTGGAACATGTTCTCTGTGCACTAGTGAATAGTGTGCAGGCTGCAGACCGGTGTGTGTCTTTGTCACTTCACTGGTCCACTAATTGTCACGCGACCCATTGATCTGATTATCGACAGACTTTCATGTTTCAGCTAATTAATGTTGGAATGAAAAATCTCCTTAAGCAACAGACGGGGTGTTTCAGCTCTCACTGTACTGTATTAGAATCAGTCTGATTACCACCAAGGAAAAGTGACGCACAACTCCTCATAACTTTATTCTAAGGATCTCAAATTAAGAAGACAAACCCCCATCAGCCCCCGGCCCCGTCTGGCTGGCTAACACTGTGAACAAATAACCTTCTGATGGTGTCTCTGCTGGTGTGCCTTCAACCTAAAGACAGGCTCCTGAAGACGTTCCGTCTCTCATCCAAGAGGCTTCTTCAGTTCTGAAGGTGTCTGGTCTGGTCCCAGTTCATTAACCCTGTGGGGTCTGGTCCCAGTTCATTAACCCTGTGGGGTCTGGTCCCAGTTCATTAACCCTCTAAGGTCTGGTCCAAGTTTATTAACCCCGTGGGGTCTGGTCCCAGTTTATTCCATAGTTGAAACTGTCTCCTCAACGATGGTTGATTGGGGTGTCAGGGGGTGTCAAAGGGGGTCGTTGAAATGCGAGTTTCACCTTTGTACATTAATGAGGATCATTTGTATACATTAGTATACAGTTGTTGAATAGCACTGACCAGACCCCACAGGGTTAATGAACTGGGACCAGACCCCACAGGGTTAATGAACTGGGACCAGACCCCACAGGGTTAATGAACCGGGACCAGACCCCACAGGGTTAATAAACCGGGACCAGACCCCACAGGGTTAATGAACTGGGACCAGACCCCACAGGGTTAATGAACCGGGACCAGACCCCACAGGGTTAATGAACCGGGACCAGACCCCACAGGGTTAATGAACCGGGACCAGACCCCACAGGGTAAATGAACCGGGACCAGACCCCACAGGGTTAATGAACCAGACCCCACAGGGTTAATGAACTGGGACCAGACCCCACAGGGTTAATAAACTGGGACCAGACCCCACAGGGTTAATGAACTGGGACCAGACCCCACAGGGTTAATGAACCGGGACCAGACCCCACAGGGTTAATGAACTGGGACCAGACCCCACAGGGTTAATGAACCGGGACCAGACCCCACAGGGTTAATAAACCGGGACCAGACCCCACAGGGTTAATGAACTGGGACCAGACCCCACAGGGTTAATGAACCGGGACCAGACCCCACAGGGTTAATGAACCGGGACCAGACCCCACAGGGTTAATGAACCGGGACCAGACCCCACAGGGTTAATGAACTGGGACCAGACCCCACAGGGTTAATGAACCAGACCCCACAGGGTTAATGAACTGGGACCAGACCCCACAGGGTTAATAAACTGGGACCAGACCCCACAGGGTTAATGAACTGGGACCAGACCCCACAGGGTTAATGAACCGGGACCAGACCCCACAGGGTTAATGAACTGGGACCAGACCCCACAGGGTTAATGAACCGGGACCAGACCCCACAGGGTTAATAAACCGGGACCAGACCCCACAGGGTTAATGAACTGGGACCAGACCCCACAGGGTTAATGAACCGGGACCAGACCCCACAGGGTTAATGAACCGGGACCAGACCCCACAGGGTTAATGAACCGGGACCAGACCCCACAGGGTTAATGAACTGGGACCAGACCCCACAGGGTTAATGAACCAGACCCCACAGGGTTAATGAACTGGGACCAGACCCCACAGGGTTAATAAACTGGGACCAGACCCCACAGGGTTAATGAACTGGGACCAGACCCCACAGGGTTAATGAACCGGGACCAGACCCCACAGGGTTAATGAACCGGGACCAGACCCCACAGGGTTAATGAACCGGGACCAGACCCCACAGGGTTAATGAACTGGGACCAGACCCCACAGGGTTAATGAACCAGACCCCACAGGGTTAATGAACTGGGACCAGACCCCACAGGGTTAATAAACTGGGACCAGACCCCACAGGGTTAATGAACTGGGACCAGACCCCACAGGGTTAATGAACCGGGACCAGACCCCACAGGGTTAATGAACTGGGACCAGACCCCACAGGGTTAATGAACCGGGACCAGACCCCACAGGGTTAATAAACCGGGACCAGACCCCACAGGGTTAATGAACTGGGACCAGACCCCACAGGGTTAATGAACCGGGACCAGACCCCACAGGGTTAATGAACCGGGACCAGACCCCACAGGGTTAATGAACCGGGACCAGACCCCACAGGGTTAATGAACTGGGACCAGACCCCACAGGGTTAATGAACCAGACCCCACAGGGTTAATGAACTGGGACCAGACCCCACAGGGTTAATAAACTGGGACCAGACCCCACAGGGTTAATGAACTGGGACCAGACCCCACAGGGTTAATGAACCGGGACCAGACCCCACAGGGTTAATGAACTGGGACCAGACCCCACAGGGTTAATGAACCGGGACCAGACCCCACAGGGTTAATTTAAAAAAATTTTTTTTTAAATTTTATATACTGGTTTGATCCCCGAAGGGAAATTAAGAATGCACACTCTAGCTACTGATTACAAACGCATGCATACATATTTGTGAGTACAGGCCCCCGTATCACACACACACACAAGGGGGCCTGTAGGCATGCAGGGGAGGTAGAGTGGCAGGCAGCTCCTTCTTGGTGCGCCTCAAATGAGCAATTTGTAAAGGGGACGGCACCTTGCTCAAGGGTGCCTCGGCAGTGCTCCAGAGATGAGCTGACACCTCCCACTGTCAGCTCACCTCCGGGTATTTTTGGGGGGGCGGGAGCGGGAATCGAACCGCCGATCTTAAATCATAGGACAACCCGCTCTACCGCCCGCTTTACCACTGAGCCACTGCCGCCCCAATGAACCGAGACCAGACCCCACAGGGTTAATGAACCGGGACCAGACCCCACAGGGTTAATGAACCGGGACCAGACCCCACAGGGTTAATGAACCGGGACCAGACCCCACAGGGTTAATGAACCGGGACCAGACCCCACAGGGTTAATGAACCGGGACCAGACCCCACAGGGTTAATGAACCGGGACCAGACCCCACAGGGTTAATGAACCGGGACCAGACCCCACAGGGTTAATGAACCGGGACCAGACCCCACAGGGTTAATGAACCGGGACCAGACCCCACAGGGTTAATGAACCGGGACCAGACCCCACAGGGTTAATGAACCAGGACCAGACCCCACAGGGTTAATGAACCAGGACCAGACCCCACAGGGTTAATGAACCGGGACCAGACCCCACAGGGTTAATGAACCAGGACCAGACCAGACACCTTCAGAACTGAAGACGCCTCCTGGAGGAGAGACGGGACGTCTTCAGGAGCCTGTCCTACAGTCCAGAGGATGGACTGAAACGTCTCTGGAGAAGCAGGTCTACACACACACAAGCTGCTGCTTCACACAGTCAACAAGAAGAAGTGCTGAACTCGGCGTTCTGTCCTTGAAGAAGCCAATCAGATAGCAGATATCTGAAAACAGACCGCCCTCCTCCTCCCTCCACCTCCCTCCTCCTCCCTCCTCCTCCCTCCTCCTCCCTCCTCCTCTCCTGTTAGACTTTTCTGAGATGCTTTATATTCCGTTACGTTTATAAGGTACTGTGCGATACAGTATGAGGTGGTAAACACTGTGTGGATTGCTGAGAGTTACGGACCGTTTGTTTCCAGGCGGATATGGAGACGTGTGCAGCCTCCAGCGCCGCTGTGGTCTGTGTAGAACTGGGTTTGTGTTTGGAGAGTTCACTGATCACAAGGAGGAGCAAACGTGTGCAAACACAGAAAACGAGGAAATAAAAACGTGAACATTTTAACAAAAATCCCCTTCCTCCAGTGCCATCAGTATTTGTGTACGAGGTGTTCTCACAGCCTTCAGCACCAGCGACAACAGATGGATCTTTGTGAACGGACTGATGCATTTATTCGGTCCTTTTGAATGAAAAGACATTTTCTCAGCTCTGCCCCTGCGACCGTACAGAACCTACAGATATACATTCAGATCTCTCCAATCTCCATCCAGTTTCACCAACTGGAACAGCATGAACTCCCAGCGCCTCCCTGTCTCATTAATCTTATGATTGTCAATCGATGCAAAATGTTGAAAACGCACATCCCACATCTCAAAATTTAATAAATCTTTCCTCAGTTCCACACAAAACTTCATCAAATCCTTTGACTTATTTTTTGAGATATCTGGCAGACAAACAAACAGACAGACGGACAGATGAGCAAACAAACCAAATGATCACATGACCTCCTTCTGCTCGTGTTATGGAAGTAATAAAGAATGAAGCCTGAAACATGCTGGGATGTGCACGCACACACACACACACACACACACACACACACACACACCCACACACACACACACACACACACACACACACACACACTGGCGTAAAGGAACACAAACTAAACATGTGACTTTCATCACGGCGATGCTCTCAGGAGGATTTTAAGTTTGCTTTATTCTAAGTTTTGCCTTTCCCTTTAAAAAAAACAAACAAATAATCTATATTATTCCAATATGACTGACAAGAAAGACCAAAGATTCTTCAACTGTTTGAGAGTGAAAAACAATTTAATATCTTATATCTGTAATCAATCATCATGTTATGACAGAGCAGTCATTTTATGAAATAGCCAATTCTCCAAGGAAAGATGGAGGGATGGAAAGGAGCTTGTCAGTGGCAGGTACCAACCCTCAACACCTCCCTCTCTGACGGACACCCGTCTGTTCTTGGACTGTAATTACAGAAGCAGGAACATTCTCCTTCAATCGGTCACATCTCTAGTTTTCCTGCACGACTGTGTGCCTCATCAGGCAGAGGAATCTGTCTCAGACCAACAGGAAAACCTCAAAAAATAAAAACAAGTCAAATAAAACAGCTTCTACACATCAGACGGGACAGATACTGGGATGAAGTCTGAATAAAAAAACCTATAGCAACAAAGAATATTAAAGAATTCTATTTTCATCACTGAAAAGTCAACAAATACTCTATACAAAGCTTTTTATTTTTACTCTGGTGGCATTTCATAAGTTTCCCGCTTCCACATCAATTTCACAAAGTGTTTATTGCTTTCTGCTGGCCTGGTGTCCAAAATAGCAGAGCAGGTTTCATGTTGGAATGGACCCCTGCAGCGGCTGTTTGTCCGTCACCTCATTTCTTTAACGTTCTTTCCTCGGTCCTCGCTAACTGAAGAGAGAACACCTGAGGAAGGACAGCAAAATGACAGACAGGAGGAGGGTGATGATGGGAAGACGTGAGGAAGAGGAAGAGGGGAGAAAAGAGTTTTTCTTCCTGGGAGTCAGGCGGTAATAAAACAGGTCAACACACAGCCAACAAGACCAGAAAGGAATATCCACTGAGAGATTACAGGGGCATCACACACACACACACACACACACACACACACACACACACACACACACACACACACACACACACACACACACACACACACACTGAACCCCACGGCCCTCTGCCACAATATTCCAAAGGTCTTTGTAACCCTGCTGACTGACAACTTTATTTATAAGCGCGCACACGACCACACGTGTCAGCAGGTCGTCCGTCTGGTTTGATTGACGTGTTCTTATGGACATTAGGATTTTTCTGCATTTGGTCTCTTTTCTACGCTACAGTGTATAACATGATTAAAGAATTGTTTTTTTGTTTTTTTTTTAATAAAATGAGAATAAACAGTTTGGTCAACATTACATCATAAATACAGTGATCCCTCGTTACTCACGGTTAATGTGTTCCAGGAACCACCTGCAAAAACGAAGTCCCCCGATAGTGACAAACTATTTATTTTATTATGTAAATGCTTCTGAACCCCCCCCCCCCACACTGATATTAAACCACCTTCTTTAAAGCACTCTGATGGACTGTTTGAAACACTTTTGTGTCTCACGGAAGTCAGAGACTCACGGAACGTAGCGCACTTCAGGATGCCGTCAGCCAATAGGATGCGAGTACGGTATCACATGACTACCTACTAAAAATCCGTGATGAGGTGAAGCCGCTCGTGTTGATGCGCGAAGGATTACTGTAATTTGATTCACCTAATTTGCATTAAAAACATGAAACTATGTGTCTTGATCAATGTAAAATTGTACATAGGTGTGACCATGAGAGTATATATATATAATGCATTTTATGCATGAAACATTAAAACTAGTCAACTCAAGGAAAACTGTACAATTTGCAGGACTCAGGCTGTGAAATACAACCTCTTCCAAACTGGCCATCACTGGTCACACAGTGTGTTTAAATCTCCTACTCTGTGAGATATTTCCTGCCTCCATGAAGAAATGAAATATAATGAAAGGCAAATTTTTACAAAGTGTCTGTTTCTTTTGTGTGTGTCTTTTCCTGGACTAAATTACCATGAATTATGAAGACTGTATCATCTCCGGGTAGCACACCCCTCCTGCACTCGCTGGTAAATAATCATGCATATGGAGAGGCTGGAGGTCCTGAGAGGGAGGAGAGGACGAATCAGAAATGAGGGAGAGAGAGCCTCGTTCTCTCGTTCCCAATGAAAACCAGAGACTGACAGGAAGGGTTGTGACGCCGTAAATAATGGGACACACGGGTCATGTTGATGGGTATTTCTGAACATCACCATAAGGCATGTGTCAGATGGACTATTTGGACTGAGCATATGCACAAACATGAGGCTACACACACACATGTAACATCCTCAGACTCTCATTGAGTGTGTAAATGGCCCGTGCGATGCAGTTCTGTCCTGTGGGGTCTTCTTAAGTGGGTGATTATGTCTAAATGGTCATGTAATGACGTGGGCTTTCTCTAATGTCCCCATCAGATGTTCATGGCTTCAGCAGAGCGACGTCCCCACAGACACCATAATGGACACTGAGCACTGGGGTAATGTGGGGGTGCAGCAGGATGTGAGTCACAGACTTGATGAGCGTCATCTTGAGTAAATGTAAATCTGAGTCAGCCACAGGGTTTAGAATGAGATCGGATGAACCGGTGGGATTCCAGTTTTTCTGGACCGGTCCCACCGACCAACATCCCGCTCGATGTACTGAAAATGAAATACTAGACCAGTGGTTCTTCACCTTGTTGGAGGTACTAAACCCTGTTGGTTTCATATGCTCACTCACTGAACCCTTCTTTGGTAAAATAAATAAATAAATACATTTAAATTTCAGACATAAGTGTATGTTTTACTGGTGTATTTAATGAATTGTGCATTAATGTCACCTTTTACAAAGAACAAAACAAAGACAGTGCATGAACTGACATGAAATGACCTACCTGTAAATCAGTGTGACTTCTGCTGTTGTCATAGAGACCAGTTCAGATATGCGTGGCTTCACCTTGACAGGTGTTACTCTGATGTAATTTTACACCAAAGTCTGTTTCTGTTGTTTCCATCAGCTTCAGGAAGTGTTCCTTTATTTTTACCAGCACCAGACTAGAGTTGTTCACCTTGACATTCAGATCCTGCAGAACGCTGACTCCCATCACGTTCTGTTATACAGTACAGGTAAATTCAGGTTACACATGTTCGTCTGACCACTTTCTTCTTTTGTTCAACATAGTTACGATGGATTAAAATATTAAGAACGCAATCAGATGACGTACCATCATGACAGGCATAGATCCACTACTGAGTGTGCAAAATCCCCTGTAGCACAGGTAGGCTAATCGATGTAGTGTCATGTGATCACCTGCAGCCAGTGATGGCTAAGGGGGGCGTGTCATCACCAATTGACACGATGTGTCAAACGTACACAGTGTATACACATATATACATGAAAACAGAAGGACTATACAGTAATCCCTCGCGTTTTCACGCTTCAAAATGCACGGCTTCACTACATCACGGATTTTTATTTGGTAGTCACGTGATACCGTATGCTGCGTTTCGAGACTCACGGAAAAGTTCCATCGGTGAAATTGACTTCTCTGTCGCACTACAGACAGCACAGTGACCACACAATAGCACACAGAAAGAAATACCAACACCTAAAAAAACCCAAAAAACAACCAACCATGAAATATACAAATAAAGGGCATAAATAGGCACAGGAGCTGAAGTGTTTATAGTGTTGTATAATACAGATAGATATAGTTTGTTTCTAATACAGATAGAAGGTGGGTTAATATTGGTATGGGGAGTATTCATAAAAGTTTAAATTACCATAAATAATAAAATAAATAGTTTGTCGTTGTATCGCAGAATTACGTTTTTTGCGGGTAGTTCCTGGAACACATTAACCGTGAGGAACGAGGGATCACTGTAGATACGCAAATGATGAGAGAGACGGTAATGTTCCATATCGTAACATACAGTTATGATTTTAAAAAAAGGGCAACCAATGTAATGTAACTAAATGTAACTACTCCTTATTGTTAAATAACTGAATTTATGACTGATTCTAGTTCCAAACATTACAGTTAGACAGAAAAAACATGTTTGTTTGTTTCTCTGTTCTAACATAAATCCTTTTCATTTGTCAGGTTATTAAACCCACAGAACTCCATCAATCAAGGATCAAACTATCAATGAATAACATCAAACACAAGTTAAGACATTAACTTTGTTCAAAATGTTTTTGTCAGAGTTAAATTGGGCTGCACTACTGCATTGTGGGAAATGTCATTTTTGGTCAAAGCACACTTTTAACCTGTTAAGTTTTAGACACTCTGACTTTTTATGCTCTCGCTGATGTAAACCTTCCATAGTGTCTTGTTGGCTGTTATATAAGACTGAGAAAAAAAGTTCCATCATCCTTCTTCATGTTTCTTCTTCTGACTAACATTGAGATCAACATATTTTTTCTGGCACAAAACGCTTTAGTTTAGCATCATCAGTTACAAATGTGATAATACTTTGATATGAAAGAAATCAGGAATTTGCTTTCCATGAAGAGGCTTTCCTCTTGGCTTTCAGTGAGACTCGCCTTGGTGAATATGTATAATGCAGTTGTCGTATTTCATTTACACTCTCATTCTTTTAAAAAATGACAAACTCATTACCAGAGCCCACATTTCCATCAAAATGTGATCTCTGAAAGTGGCTTTTCCAAGTGTCAAATGAATGAGCGGCTTTAACAAGGCTAACCTTGTACTCCCCCTGACAAATCCATTTTTCTCTGAAGGTATTCACAAGACTCATCCTCCATCTCTTTGGGGCTTCATTAGAATGCACCACTTTTGTGCTTGTTGAGGAGCTTTCACTGTAATCTGCAGCTTTATTCAAATTTTGATATGACTTTTTACAATTTGACTTTCCAACCATCCCCCATTCTCCGGGGTTCAGGTGTATTTACCGTCAGCAGCGACCGGTCACCTCTAATTAGGACCTCGGCTCTGATCTGCTGCTAATGGCCTGGAACAAAGAACGACCCTCTGGGGGGGAGCGCTGTCCTTCCCTTTATGCTCCATAGAAAAGAGAGCTCCTCTTTACTATTCTTTCTTTTCTGTTATCAGATGATCACCTAATCCACAGTCAGCCACGAACCATCAAGTGTGATTTACCTTTGATGGAAACTTTCAAACACTGGCTCCACGATTGTACTATTGTTATTATTACTAGTACAGTAATCCCTTGTGCATTCGCACATCAACACGCGTCACTTCACCTCATCGCGGATTGTGAGTGGGTAGTCCCGTAATACTGTATGCACATTCTATCTATCTTTTCCTTTACTCTTAAACAATCTATCAGAGTGTGGGTAAAGGTAATGCAGATAGAAGATGGTTTGATATCAGTATGGGGAGGGTTCATTAACGTTTACATGGCGATCTCGATCATGGATTCCTCAAACGTGTGGTTCCTGGAAAACATTAACCACGAGTAACGAAGGATTACTGTATTTACAAATTCTAATACTACTTCTTCTTCTCCTTTGGGCTTCTCCCTTCAGGGGTCTCCTCAGCCAATCAATGTCCTCCATCTAACCCTGTCTTCTCATCCTCTTCTCTCACACCAACTACCTTCATGTCCTCTTTCACTACATCCATAAACCTCCTCTTTGGTCTTCCTCTAGGCCTCCTGCCTGGCAGTTCAGAACTCAGCATCCTTCTACCAATATATTCACTATCTCTCCTCTGGACATGTCCAAACCATCTCAGTCTGGCCTCTCTGACTTTATCTCCAGAACCTCTAACATGTGCTGTCCCTCTGATGTACTCATTCCTGATCCTATCCATCCTGGTCACTCCCAGAGAGAACCTCAGCATCTTCATCTCTGCTACCTCCAGCTCTGTCTCCTGTCTTTTCCTCAGGGACACTGTCTCTAGACCAAACAACATCGCTGGTCTCACCACAGTTTTGTACACCTTTCCTTTCATTTTAGCTGAAACTCTTCTATCACACATCACACCTGACACTTTCCTCCACCCGTTCCATCCTGCCTGGACACGCTTCTTCACCTCTTTTCCACACTCTCCATTGCTCTGGACTGTTGACCCTAAGTACTTCAAATCCTCCACCTTCTTGATCTCTTCTCCCTGTAACCTCACTCTTTCCACTCTTGCACCCCGCGACAGTGGAAGAAGTGGGTAAGCGGGTGATGAACGGTGTGGCTTAAGAGGCTGAAAGGCTTGGAAGGTCGTCTTTATGTTTGCATGTTTGTCAAAAATCAAGACTGCCTTCAGTGCTTTCTTACCTCACATCTCCAGCCTTAGAAACAGAAGAAATATTCTCTCACTGCTGAAAATAACCCTTAGCTTGGAATTGTGCATTAAATATGAATGACCAGTGACAGGGTGGAGATAGAGCCACTAACACTATTTACTGTCTCAGTCACTCCTTTTCTGTCCTCTTGGTTTTCTCTTTGAGCTCCCACAAGATCTACAACAGGGGTCCAAAGAATTTACAGTGGATGTTAGAAGCTGGATGAATGAATGAATGAATGAATGAATGAATGAATGAATGAATGAATGAATGAATGAATGAATGAATGAATGAATATACCAAAGGCTGGGGCACTATCAATGAGAATTAGCATAAACAAAATCAGTCACATGTAGGGAAATGATGCCTGATAACTCATTTATTTTTGAATACGCAGAAAACAGCTGCATACAACTTCACATGAACATATTTTAATTTGTTTTGTTGCAAAAAGGGTTAATGGCACATTCATTCATCCCTCACGGAGCCGGACTCGAACCCGGAACCACGTTGCTGTGCGGCGACAGAGCTACCCACTGCGCTACAGTGCCCCCTACTGGTAACATATCAACTAACAGTTGTTAGAAAATCAATTTTGACTAAAATTAATCAGAATTTGGGCCCGTCAGGATGTGAATGATTACAATATGTGTAACTCACATATAATGGGAGTGGAGTTGCACCTGGTGGGTGCAGAAGGATGGCAGGTCTGGAATCAGTTTGGGGGCTCAGACGTGGGGGACATCACAGAGATGGCGTCGGCTTTTTGGTTCTCAGTTAACAGAAAAAACTTCCTGCACTCACTTTCATCTTGTTTCTTTGATTCAAATTTTTTTTGGTCATCTCTTGATACAGTTTTATGGATCGATTTGGAGGAAGAAGCTCCTTTATTGATCAGTCTACAAATGAAATTAGTGGTTTCACTAACGGTGAAAATAACTCAGACAAGCAGCTGGTGAGACGACTCCGATCTACAAGACGTGTCTTCAACAAGATGATGGATGGATGGACTTCAGTGAGACACAAAAGTGTTTTAAACAGTCCATCAGAGTGTTTTAAAGGTAATACAGATAGAAGGTTGTTTAATATCAGTATGGGGGGGGGGTGTCAGAAACATTTAAATTAACCTAAATAATAAGATAATTACTGTAGTTTGTCGCTCTATCAAGGAATTTTGATTTTGCTGGTGGTTCCTGGAACGCATTAACCACGAGGAACGAGGGATCACTGTATATGTATAATTTTCTGCTGGCCAATTAAAAATGAACCACGGGCCTCTGTTAGCCCACGGACCGTAGTTTGGGGCCCCCCGGATCTACAGTAAGAACTTCACGTGATGCACAGCATTGCCCACCTGAGCATTGAAGTCCCCCAGCAGAACGATGGAGTCCCCAGTGGGAGCGCTCTCCAGCACCTCCTCCAAAGACTCCAAAAAGGGTGGGTACTCTGAACTGCTGTTTGGTGCATACGCACAAACAACAGTCAGGACCCGTCCCCCCACCCGAAGGCGGAGGGAGGCTACCCTCTCGTCCACCGGGGTGAACCCCAATGTACAGGCGCCAAGCCGGAGGGCTATAAGTATACCCACACCTGCTCGGCGTCTCTCACCATGGGCAACTCCAGAGTGGAAGAGAGTCCAACCCCTCTGGAGAGGACTGGTACCAGAGCCCAAGCTGTGTGTGGAGGTGAGCCCGACTATATCTAGTCAGAACTTCTCCACCTCACACATCAGCTCAGGCTCCTTCCCTGCCAGAGAGGTGACATTCCACGTCCCAAGAGCCAGCTTCTGTAGCCGGGGATCGGATCGCCAAGGTCCCCGCCTTCGGCCACCGCCCAGCTCACAGTGCACCTGACCCCTATTGCCCCTCCCACAGGTAGTGAGCCCATGGGAAGAGGGACCCATGTTGTCCTTTCGGGCTGGGCCAGACCGGGCCCCATAGGTGCAGGCAAGGCCACCATGCATTCGCCTTCGAGCCCCACCTCCAGGCCTGGCTCCAGAGGGGGGCCCCGGTGACCCACGTCCGGGCAAGGGAAAACGTGGTCCATTGTTTGTAATCATCATTTAGGGTCTTTGAGCAGTCCTTTGTCTGGTCCCTCACCTAGGACCTGTGTGCCATGGGTGACCCTACCAGGGGCAGAAAGCCCCAGACAACTTAGCTCCTAGGGTCATTGGGACACACAAACCCCTCCACCACGATATGGTGACCACTCAAGGGCTCACCTTTTCCTTCCTGTGCTTTTATCATCTGTGTTTTACTGCCTTCTGTTTTGTTCATCGGGAGTCGGAACACCAGGCACACGGCTCCCGTGTTGTTTCTACATCTAAAGGAACGTGTTCACACAGTTTGTGCTGGAATTGTTATTTACACAACCCGACAAAGGAAACCCAACCTAAACAACCGTTTGTTCATCACCACTTTTTGTGGTTCCAACCACCCACACACACACACACACACACACACACACCCACCCACCCACACACACACACACACACACACACACACACACACACACACACACACACACACACACACACACACACACACACACACACACACACGCACGATCCCTCATCTGGTGCCCTGTGATCAGTTGAATGAAGAACGTCCAAATCTTTGGTTGATCGTTCTTTATTGTGTGATCAATCACACAGGTATCAAACATGCTGGGTACACCGACAGAGGGACGGGAGGCCTGTTGGTGTGTCTGTGTGTGATAAATGCCAGGTTTTCTTCCCAAACCACCCAATGGTCTGATGTACATGTGGGAACTTGTGAATTAAAATCACTAAAAGTCCAGCTGGAGCTGAACTTATGAGTTAAATGAGTTCAACCCAGAATTCAAAATACAATATATAAATAATAATTTATAATTTATATAAAATGATTCTACTAAGCTGACAACTTCATTTCAAACCACTAACATTCAGCACCACTCATTTAGTCACTGGTCTCTGTTAACTCATCAATAATAGAAATGCAAACTGTAAATCTGCTCATCCATGTTTTGAGGATAAAAAAATTTCATTTCTCAAAATGAAATGAAATGAAAAATTTATTTTTGTTTTGATGCTAATATGTTACAGTTCCATGAAGAAACAGAAACTGGAGGTTAAACCAGAGAGCGATTGAAACGAAAATGATGCACACATGTTGAATTACTGGAAACTGGTACAACTACAATATATTTGCTAGTAGTTGAAAACAACACTTATTCAATTCAAAATACTTTATTTGTCCCCAAGGGGTAATTGAAGGCACATAAAGCAGTATTGGTACAAAAGACAGGACTGGTGCACAAAAAGGACATGCAGAGTGCAAAAAGCGAAAAACAGACTCAATGCACGAAAAACCTACACTAACTAAAATACGCAATAAACAGAAATGTACATAATAAATAGGAATGTGCACTGAGCTAATAAATATATTTCAAATATATATATATAAAACCTGGGTTCACAATAAAGGCAAAAGTCTGAAATGTTTACACTACTTTGTGTATATTAGACGTATATCTGATGTCTCTGATTGAGACCGTCCACATCACTGGAACTATCATCCATCCATTTCCTTGTAGATGAGGGGACCATAGTCCTGCCTGCAGACTCTTATCCACCTTGCAGATCACCGTGTTGCTCGAGTCCATCTCAGTGGGCTATGGGTAGGAGGCTACACCCCAGATGTGTTGCCAGCTCATCGTGGGGCCACATGAGCTGGCCCCATGACCCAACAACCATTTATGAACACACTGACACCTACAGACAGTTTGGACCGACCAGTTGACCTAAACTGGATGCTTTTGGAGTTGGGAAGAAGCTGGAGAAGCCACACAGACATGGAGAAAACCACAACCACTCTGCAAAATGGATCAAACCCTGAACCTTCTGCTGTGAAACGACTACCTACAGTACCATCACCCCACCCTGGTCATCATGACCCGTCTATTGTTACGGAGCAGGGCAAATACGGGTCGAAACAGCAATACCTGATGATGGGAAGATGTTCCAGTAAAAGTCTTTTCTCCCTTCTTGCCCCCAGCCTGAAAATCTGTCACCATGCTGATACCCCAGCAAACTGTGTGAGAAATGAATGAATTGATGATGGATTGTCCACCGCGAACGTTTTTCTGTGGCTCAGCAGCATTCATGTCGTAAATGAGGACCACAGGACCGCTCACACCGGTGTCAGGTACAGGTCAAAGACCTGTCACTGTTCTGTTCACTGTGCAAAGGTAGTGTGATAGATAGTGTGATAGATAGTGTGGTAGATGGTGTGATAGATAGTGCAGGACTTGGTTTTTTAACTTCTGGCCGATCCCAACCTCAGTCCAGTCCACCTCACCAAATGGAGACTGTCCATTGGAAGTGAACACTGTTGGCTGCTAAAGCACATCATATAGACCTTTATAACCAACTACCCATGTGTTAAAATTAAAATAGTGACAATTGGAATAGGTGTTAAAAAGTACACAAAATAAAATAAGCACAATGACGCTAGGTGATGACATTTACCAGTGATATTTCATTGACATTTAGATAGATGATAATGAATTTCTGTTTATCTTCTCTGTTTGCAAAAGGTCTCGTTTTTATATTGGTGGCATTTTCTTGCACTTGTGACTCTTTTCGATGCATTTAGAGATGAGATTCAGTTAACTACAATGTGAATGAATGTAATCAGTGTCAAGTGGAGTTAAATTCAGATCTAACACAATGTATTAATGTGTATCTTGGTTATTAGGCCATGGATACCTGTACTCTACAGACACAGGAAACTTACTTCCTCAGACAAAGGAGGTTGAGTGTCTTGGGGCTTTTGCCATGAATTAATGGGAATATTTAGCATGAAAATGGACAGATTTTTTGTTGTGTTTACCAGTGTATCAACATTAACCCTCACAGTGGTCGTGAGCAGTGACCTAGAGTGATGTAGTGAGTATAAGTGGCGGTAATGATTTTCCTAAGGTGGCTGAGCCTTAGAAATAGGGTGTAGAGAACAGATGGATCCTGTAGAGCCAATGCTGCTTTTAATTGAAAGGAAGGGTTTACTGGTCACATTCAACTGGGGAGAGAACCTGAAGAACCACAGATTGCCAGGAGGATTACATCATGAAACACCTCAGGATCCCACTAGAGACTGGACTGTGTTGGTAGGGAGCTGGATACCTGGAATGTTTACACTATGAGATATTTTAACTGGGTTGAGACACTGAATATGGTCCCTGAACCAGTGTCTTTTGACATATCATTTTCCATTATTATTATTATTATTATTATTATTATTATTATTATTATTATTATTATTATTAGTAATCAAATTTATTTATTTAATAATCTGAGGGGAAATTATTCAGCCTCTGCCCAAATACAAATACAACAAGGCAGTCAGAGACTACAACATCCCGTGACACCCCTGAATTCAACATTTTACCCCGACCTACACGAAAATTGCTTTTTTTTTAGTGATTATATCTCGTCAGGATTCAGAGAGGTGTACCTAAAGAGGTAATACTGTGTGTCGTCATTCCTCGTGGTTAATGTGTTCCAGGAACCACACGTGAATTCCGCAATCGAGCAATGAGCTATTTATCTTATTATTTAGGGTAATTTAAATGTTTCTGAACCCCCCACACTGATATTAAACCACCTCCTATCTGTGTTACCTTTAAAACACTCTGATAGACTGTTTAAAGCACTTTTGTGTCTCATGGAAGTCTGACACTCGCAGAACGTAGCGCACTTCCTGATGCCGTCAGCCAATAGAATGCGCGTACGGTGTCACGTGTCTGCCCACCAAAAATCCATGAGTACAAAAGTTGAAATTTGACCTAGTTTTTCTCAAGGTCAAGGTTTGCTGCCTGAGTCATGTCCTTTTTGTTTCATTTTTCTATCTGCAACGGTTGTGAAGACATTTGGTGGACGGACGGACGGACAGACAGACACTGACAGTTACAATACATCACCGCTCTGATGTAATCATACATTACACAAGATTACCGTTACCACAGAACGCACAGCAGTCACACTGAATGAATGTAGCAGGTAGGGATGTACAGGTAGGACATAAAGACAAGAGACTTATAAAAACACAACTGTGTCGACAAACACATCAAAACGTAACACATCCGGTCCCAGATCCCATTGAAGTCCAAGCTAGACGCCCACATGGTGGGGAGGCACGTCCACCATAACATTAACATGGTAAAAGACACGCCATCATCCCCATGACACCCCGGTACCACCCCAGCAGATCTCCAGTCCATCACCTCCCCTACACTCAACTGCAGGTGGATAACCTTCCTGGCCTTGACGCCCCCAAGTTCTCCAACTCTTCTTAGCTTCAGACATTGTGGAAGCTCTGAAATTCTTCAGTGGTGTTCAGTTATCAAACAGATGTGACAGTGATTCAGAGCATCCATTATAAATTAACTTGACAGATGTGAAGCAGTTGGCATCTAACGGACCAACTGCTCCGAGCGACTTAGCAACACAAAACCAACATTCACACATTCACACACATTCTCACTGTGGTGGCAGAAACTGGAGACAACGTGGAGACACCCCCACCAGGAACCTTCACACCGTCAACCGCAGAGCAACATCCACTAGAGGCTGGGGTCTGGTGTTTTCCTCAGGGGATAATAGTCTTTATTTCTCCTACCTGACTTTTATTGCTGATTATCTGTGACGTCATGCGTGTCTCACGTCTGAACTCATCGGTATTAGGCGGCAGTGGGTGGAGATATTACCTCATAGCAAGAAGGTTCCAGGTTGGATTCCTTTCTGTGAAGTTTGTTTGCCCTCCTTGTGTCTGTTCTTGAGGTAATCTCCTGCTTTAATGCTCCTACGCGTGTCTACTGGTTTCTACTGCGGCAGTGAGACGGATTTTACTCTCCAAAGAGTTTCCAACCAGGACAATGAATAAACATGAGCACGTAACCATCGACACGTGAGGAGGCTGCCGAGTGAGGCGGCCTTTCACACCTGTTGTTAAGGACGACACTTTAGTCAATTAAAAAACAGAAAAACAATGTTGTTTGTGATTTTGTTCAAACACTCTTTTTTTTTTAACCCTTACCTGACTGCCCTTTTTGCCTCCACCAGTTCCACCTCCCAGTGATTTACCTCCTCAGTTCACGTCCTTTCCCTCTTTCATCGTCTGTTATCATTTTGTGTCCGTGCCTCGAATTTCTTCAGTCTTTGTTTTGAAATCATCTGTGTTTCTCCGTACGTTCCTTTCTTGAAAGTTGTTTTTTATTTTTAGTTTCTGGATTAATTTGTTTTGTTTTTTAAAATTTTGCTCATTTGCATAGTGTCATGACAAGCTCTGGCACTCATCAAAGTCTTCCTTTTGCTCATATAAGTTTCTTAAATCACAGTAAAAATTTCCTAATTGGAAGTTCAATTTTTTGGGAATAAGGATTTGGAACAGATAAAGGGACATTAAACCCAGGATTCCATTAAACCCAGGATTCTATTAACCCAGGATTTGTTTAGACCAAGCAAGACAATGTGTTAAATATATTTTAATCTTAGCAGTAGTTTCTCTCTGTCTCTCCAGATAAAACAAATGTCTGTGCATAAAAGTGGTGTGTAGTACTACATTCATTTATTTTTGAACAAATCCTACAGCACAAGTTTTGATTGAGCTGTTTCTGATTTTACTTACCGACTGTGTAGGCACGCCATATGCCTCGGAACAATAAAACTTAAAGAAATAAACACACGAGTCTGCTGGAAATATTTTCTATTCAGAAGCAGTTTTTCTTTTTTTTTTTCTGAAATCCAGCAAATCTTTCTGGCAGAGTTTCAGCTTGAGCCAAAACAGAACCATGAAAACAGAAATGTCACAAAGTTAAATGTTACCATACTGTTTTATATTGGAATGTGTGTGTGCGTGCGTGTGTGTGTGTGTGTGTGTGTGTGTGTGTGTGTGTGTGTGTGTGTATGGGATGGGTGCAACTAGTGCATGTGAGCGTCTATTGCTGTGCTAGTATGTTTCTTGGGCATCGTTCCAGCGACATACTGCCACCTGTCTGCGTTTCTGAGCCATATGGATTTTTGTGCATCTTGATGATTGGGCCAGCAAGAGCAGGTTAAGAAGAGTTACAGTGAAATCTAGAAATTAATTAGAACTGGGGAGTGTGGGAGCCATCTGTTCCATGTTTGTGTTTGTCTGTAAGCACCAGCACCGCCCCCTCTGTCCAGCTGCTATAGATGAGGAGACGCTGCAGATGGTCGTACCAAATGAATCCGTATTGTTCCATAATAGACTTGAAGAAGTGACCTTTGCTTTAGACTGGCACGGCAGCTCATTAGTTAGCACTGTCAATGCTTTCTTAAGTTATTGGAATAATAAATAGTGCAGAGCAAAGACATGATGTATGATTGAGACATATAGAGCCAAATAAAATCAAATCTATAAAATCTAAATGTGGAGTCGATCTCAAAAGGAACATGTGAAGCTGCTGCCATTTGATGACTGGAGCAAACCCCTGTAACCACAAGACCAAGAATATAACTAACCATTTAATGGATTCACTTTTTTATTATTTCTGCAGTTTTACTTGTAAAGCATATGAGTAAATAAATATGTATTGCATAAACCAGGAATGGAACCAGGCAATTTCTCTGTTTTCTAGTTTTGACCTTTATTACGAACTGGCTTTTGCTTTTTTTTCTCCTGCCATGCTAAAGGCTGTTATTTCAGCACAGTATTCATTTAAATTCTGTCTTTTACAAGAGGATTTGTGGCAAATGAAATGAAACATCCTCATCTAGGCTATTTTCAAAGTCAATTAGGCTGCCAACAAACACACCAAATTACCTGTCACCTGTTAACCTGTAAAAGTCTTGTGCCTCCTCTGAAGCTCTCTTTCATGAAATGTTTGTAAGTCTCTAACCTGCAGTAATGAGGTGCAGCAGTATTACCATGTGTACAGAAAAAAATCATCATCAGACATGGGGTAACTTTAGGGTCATTCATTCACTGAAGCACATCTCGTTCCTGTATGACCATTCGTTCTCCTCTCTGCCCTCCTTGAGCCACTCAGCTGTCATTTAATTGTGTTTCACCTTGTGAGGGTGAATAGGGGCATAAATTAATAATTCTTCCATCTTTAGAATAATATAAATATTGAAAATAACTTGTCTACTCTGGTGAGGAGGATAGAATTAATCAGTTGAGTTTATCTTTCAGCGGCTGAAAGGGAACTACCACCACTTCTCTTACCTCCAGTGCTGCAAAGCAACTAAGTTCCTCCTGGAAAACAACGACTTCAGAACTATTTTGAGGACCTTCACAACTATGATACACCCGAATAATTTAGCCATGATGAATTCCTCACGTCCTTTCATTCCAGCAGTTGTTGAAGCGCATTAGAAACCAGCAATGTTATGTTTCCTCTCCTCTGCCTCTCATCCTTGATGTTTTCCTTCCTCATAAATTCATAAACCTCTCACACTGATGGCTGATCTCCTCACACACTCAATGATTGTTATTCTGCTCATACCTCGAGAACACTTGTGAGAACATATGTATATGCAGTACATATACATATACACAGGGGTTTGTGATTTACACCTTTCATTTGACTATTTGTCTCCCCTACCTCTCACCTGTTCCCAAAAACCAGCCCAAACACGTTGAAACCTAGAGACTCTAGAACTCAAACAATAATAAATGACGAATCCCAGTCCTTCTCATTTTCATAGTGATACGTTCTACTCATGGAGTAGAACTCATTTAGTTAACACCAACATAACCCTAACCTCCCAGAGATTAAGTGTAGGTCATGGTTAGGATCTTGTTTCCCTACCCTTTGGATAAAACAACTTGATTGACAAATATCTATTCTTCATTAGCAGGAATATGAGCGGCGTACCATTTTTGCTTCAGTAGCCTGTTTGGCCGTGACCGGAGTCCCTCCACATAACAGAAAAACCTCCAAATCTTAATTAGACTCATCTTCAGTGCTCGGGAAATGCCTTTTACAGGAAGACTGGACATAATCTCACTGGATAGCTCATTGAGCCAATGTCAAAAAGTTGTTCTTGGAGACATTTCAGTGAGGCGTCCTTTTCCTTCTTTCTTTCGAGAAACAAACACTTGGACAGACAATGAGCTGCTTTCTTATAATAATAACGTTCAGGACCCTTCAACACTTATTTTATAGTTATTTGTGTTCTCTAACATCTGTTACCTGTGCTACATTTGGTTTACCACAAGTCGGTTCATGGGAGTATAATTTATAACAAAACCCAAACTTGTGAGTGAATCCTAATGTAATTTTACAGCTTCTTGCAGGTGGACGTCGATCTCTCTCATCGAGTTATGACTTAATGTCATCTCTAACGCTGCTTAAATTCTTTCACCAACATCAAATCCAGCAGCTTCTTGAAGTCATTATTGACATCTTTTGAGGAACACCACTGTACACGTCTTTATCATGGGCACACTCAACACAACTCAGTCAGACCTCAACACAACCTATAGGCCTCTGGAATCAATTCATATGCCTTTAAAATGGCTTTCTTAACCTCATTGTGTTTTCCCCACACACACAAAGGGCCTGTAGACATGCAATAGTGGAGAGATGGTGGAGTGAAGGGCAGCCGCACCCTGGAAGCAGCTTTTGGGGTCTTGCTCAAGGGCACCTTAGTAGTGCTCAGAAGGGGCAGTGACTCTTAGCTACCAGTCAACACTCCATGTTGGACTTGAGCTGGTCCCCCTCTGGTCTCCAGGTCAAGTTCTTGTAGACTGAGCTGTTTGCCACCAACATTTTGAAATCCGTGCAAATATGTTAAGATAGATATTTCCTTTGTCTTCCATTTCCCTGGTTAGGGTATATTTAGCTCTTACTAGACATCTGAAGTGAATGTAGCCGCAAGAGGACACAAGCCAGTGTCTTATTGTGCCGGTCCCAAGCCCGGATAAATACAGAGGGTTGCGTCAGGAAGGGCATCCGGCGTAAAACTTTTGCCAAATCAAAGATGCGAATCAAACCTATGACTTCCATACCGGATCGGTCGAGGCCCGGGTTAACAACGACCGCCATCGGCGCTGTTGACCTACAGGGCGCCGGTGGAAATTGGATTACTGTTGGTCGAAGAAGGAGAGGAGGAAAGTGCGTTCGCACGAAGAAAGAGAAGAGGAACACCAAGAGTATAGGACTGAGAGTAGGGACGTTGAATGTTGGAACTATGACAGGAAAAGGTAGAGAGTTGGTTGACATGATGCAGAGGAGGAAGGTAGACATACTGTGTGTCCAGGAGACCAGGTGGAAAGGTAGCAAGGCTAGAAGTTTAGGAGCAGGGTTCAAGTTGTTCTATCATGGTGTAGATGGGAAGAGAAATGGAGGAGGAGTTATCTTGAAGGAGGAGTTTGTTAGGAATGTCCTGGAGGTAAAAAGAGTGTCAGATAGAGTGATGAGTCTGAAGCTAGAAATCGAAGGTGTGATGTTCAATGTTGTTAGTGGGTATGCTCCACAGGTAGGATGTGCGCTGGAGGAGAAGGAGAAATTCTGGTCGGACCTTGATGAAGTGATGCAGAGCATGCCTAGAAGTGAGAGAGTTGTCATTGGAGCAGACTTCAATGGACATGTTGGTGCAGGAAACAGAGGTGATGAGGAGGTGATGGGCAGGTTTGGTATCCAGGGGAGGAACGCAGAAGGACAGATGGTAGTTGACTTTGCAAAAAGGATGGAAATGGCTGTAGTGAATACTTTCTTCCAGAAGAGGCAGGAACATAGAGTGACCTATAAGAGTGGCGGTAGGAGCACACAGGTAGACTACATCTTGTGTAGACGGTGTAACCTGAAAGAGATCAGTGACTGCAAAGTAGTGGTAGGTGAGAGTGTAGCCAAACAGCATAGGATGGTGGTGTGTAGGATGACTCTGGTGGTGAGGAAGATGAAGAGGCCAAAGGCAGAGCAGAAGACGAAATGGTGGAAGCTGAAAAAGGAAGAGTGTTGCATGACTTTTAGGAAGGAGTTAAGACAGGCTCTGGGTGGTCAGGAGGTGCTTCCAGATGACTGGACAACTACAGCTAATGTGATCAGGGAGACAGGTAGGAGAGTACTTGGTGTGTCATCTGGAAGGAAAGTAGATAAGGAGACTTGGTGGTGGAATGAGGAGGTACAGGAGTGTATACAGAGAAAGAGGTTAGCCAAGAGGAAGTGGGACACTGAGAAGACTGAGGAGAGTAGACAGGAGTACAGGGAGATGCAGCGTAAGGTGAAGGTAGAGGTAGCAAAGGCCAAACAAGAAGCTTATGATGACTTGTATGCTAGGTTGGACAGTAAGGAGGGAGAGACTGATCTATACCGGTTGGCAAGACAGAGAGACAGAGATGGGAAGGACGTGCAGCAGGTTAGGGTGATTAAGGATAGGGATGGAAGTCTATTGACAGGTGCCAGTAGTGTGATGGGAAGATGGAAAGAGTACTTTGAAGAGTTGATGAACGTGGAAAATGAGAGGGAACAAAGACTAGAAGAGGTGACTGTTGTGGACCAGGATGTAGCAAAGATTAGTCAGGATGAAGTGAGGAGGGCATTGAAGAGGATGAAGAGTGGAAAGGCAGTCGGTCCTGATGATATACCTGTAGAGGTATGGAAGTGTCTAGGAGAGGTGGCGGTAGAGTTTCTGACTGGGTTTTTCAACAGGATCTTAGATAGTGAGAAGATGCCTGAGGAATGGAGGAGAAGTGTGCTGGTGCCCATTTTTAAGAACAAGGGAGATGTGCAGAGTTGTGGCAACTACAGAGGAATAAAGCTGATGAGCCATACGATGAAGTTATGGGAGAGAGTAGTGGAAGCTAGACTAAGGGCAGAAGTGAACATTTGTGAGCAGCAGTATGGTTTCATGCCAAAAAAGAGTACTACAGATGCAGTATTTGCTTTGAGGATGTTGATAGAGAAGTACAGAGAAGGCCAGAGGGAGCTGCATTGTGTTTTTGTAGATCTGGAGAAAGCTGATGACAGGGTGCCCAGAGAGGAACTGTGGTATTGTATGAGGAAGTCTGGAGTGGCAGAGAAGTATGTTAGAACGGTGCAGGACATGTATGAAGACTGTAAGACAGTGGTGAGGTGTGTGTAGGTGTGACAGAGGAGTTCAAGGTGGAGGTGGGACTGCATCAGGGATCAGCTCTGAGCCCCTTCTTGTTGCTATGGTGATGGACAGGCTGACAGACGAGGTTAGACAGGAATCTCCATGGACTATGATGTTTGCAGATGACATTGTGATCTTTAGTGAGAGCAGGGAACAGGTGGAGGAGAAGCTAGAGAGGTGGAGGTTTGTCCTGGAAAGGAAAGGAATGAAGGTTAGCCGCAGTAAGACAGAGTACATGTGTGTGAATGAGAGGGACCCAAGTGGAAGAGTGAGGTTAGAGGGAGAAGAGATCAAGAAGGTGGAGGATTTTAAGTACTTAGGCTCAACAGTCCAGAGCAATGGAGAGTGTGGAAAAGAGGTGAAGAAGCGTGTCCAGGCAGGATGGAACGGGTGGAGGAAAGTGTCAGGTGTGATGTGTGATAGAAGAGTTTCAGCTAAAATGAAAGGAAAGGTGTACAAAACTGTGGTGAGACCAGCGATGTTGTTTGGTCTAAAGACAGTGTCCCTGAGGAAAAGACAGGAGACAGAGCTGGAGGTAGCAGAGATGAAGATGCTGAGGTTCTCTCTGGGAGTGACCAGGAAGGATAGGATCAGGAATGAGTACATCAGAGGGACAGCACATGTTAGAGGTTCTGGAGATAAAGTCAGAGAGGCCAGACTGAGATGGTTTGGACATGTCCAGAGGAGAGATAGTGAATATATTGGTAGAAGGATGCTGAGTTTTGAACTGCCAGGCAGGAGGCCTAGAGGAAGACCAAAGAGGAGGTTTGTGGATGTAATGAGGGAAGACATGAAGGTAGTGGTGTGAGAGAAGAGGATTCAAAGGACAGGGCTAGATGGAGGAAATTGATTGGCTGTGGCGACCCCTGAAGGGAAAAGCCGAAAGGAAAAGAAGAAGAAGACATCTGAAGTGAAACATCTTTGGGAATTGGTACAGCATCCCTTCTGCTGAGACATGGTTTCATTTAAATCCTACGCAGTAAGGTTTCTGAAAGGGCTGTAATTTCAGTAACAAATGATATCATAAATGCTTTAGATAACAAGTCTTGTGTTGCAATATCTATTTACTTATCTAAAGCATTTGACTCTGTAGGCCATTTTCCTCTGCAAAGATTGCAAAGCATAGGCTTTTAGTAGCACTGGACTAAAGTGGTTTTCTACCTGAGTGGTCAAACTCAGTGTGTGGCATTCGGTAATTGTACCTTGTCCCTACTCGAAGTAGTAACAGGTGTTTACTACCCCTGTACATTTCAAATTTGCTTTCCTACCAAGTAATCAGAAAAGTTACCCCTAAGCACACCTACTATGAAGCACCTTGACAGAAAAATGCAACTGTGTTTAAACTTATGGCTTTTAGCGGTCTGTCTGTGCCAGCTTAATGTAATTCAATGAAACTTTTTTCCTGGTTAAAGGAGAGTTAATTAAAAAATAAATAAAAATGAATAAAAAAATACAGAATCAAAGCATTATTATATCAGCTGTTTATGATTTATATATTTACTGTCGATGGTATTACCATGATTTTGGGTAATGGTGTGGCAGGGGCTCGGTGTGGGCTGATGTTGCACCTCCCACCATTGCTTTGTCGCTGCCCCTAGTAAGCAGTGAAGCTGATAGGCATGAATGAGCATGTGCTGAAGTGTTTTGTGTGTGTGCTGTAACATGCAAAATGTAAGAAAGCACGCTTAGAAGAGGCAGATTGCACCAAGGATTCTCATTTGCCACATGAGGTAATAGTTCCTGATGTACCTTGGTCTATTTCTCGCATTGAGCTGGTGGAGGTGCAGCAAGCTGATTGTTCGTTGTTGGGTCTGTTGAAGATGGCTTGCCCACTGGCTGAAGTGAGAAATCACGTGTATTGTTATTTTAAGCTGAATGAGGTATTACTGAGGATGTAGATGCCTCTGGGAGAGCAGTTTGTTGGTGAGCCTGTATGTCAGGTGGTTGCATCAAGAAGACATATGACATATTTTGAGGTATTTCTTTTGGCCACGGCTTAAATGCCATACATACCAGATCACCATTAAACCAAATCAAAGCCTAAAGCCTGCTCCATTGTCCCCCGTACCTGCTATAAGTCAACCTTTTGACATCTGATTACAGATTGTGTCGGCCCATTGCCTCCATCCAGGTCAGGCTCATGTTACAGTACCTGCTAACTGTAATGTGCCAGAGTACGAGATATCCGGCTGCGTATCCTTTGCGCACGATTACAGCTAAGTCTGTGGGCCGCGCATCATCACAATTTATTTCAATCTTTGGTTTTCCAAGAGCTGTTCAATCAGACCAGGAATCAAACTTTTCATAACACTTGTTTGTACAAGTGTTGGAGCAGCTGCAGGTAAAGCACAATCGGGCATCTGCATACCTTGTGCAAAGCCGAGGCGCTCTGGAACGTTTTCATGAGATGCTTCAGTCCATGTTGTGTGCCTACTGTACTGAAATAGGTAGAGACTGGGAAGAGGGTTTGCTGTGGTTGTTGTTGGCTGCTAGAGAGGTCATACAGGAGAGCACAGGCTTCCGTTCCAGTGGCCTTGTGTTTGGCCATACTGTGCGGGGTTCGTTAGCGTTACTGCGCGATGATTGGACCCAGTCACAACCGCCGCAGAACCTCATTGACTACGTGAATGGTTTTCTGTACCGGCTTTATAAAGCTCAGGAGGTAGCCAAGAACAATTCGGAGGCTTCCCAAGGCAAGACGAAGAGGCTATTTGATCGCAAGGTTGAAAATAGTGATTTTCTTCCCGGGGATCAAGTGCTTGCTTTGCTGCCTATTGTTACGTCTCCTTTTCAGGCTAAATTCTCTGGCAATTTTTCTGTGGTGAAGAAGGTGTTGAAACATGATTATCGTATTGGCCCGAATATAAGACGACCCTGATTATAAGACGACCCCTCTTTTTCAAGACTCAAGTTTGAAAAAAGAATTTTTGAACACCAAATTTAATTTCTATAAAAAAATCATTACAGTACATCTGAAACAAATGATTATAACAATATACTGGAGAGAAAAAGCAAAAAGTTATTTTGCCTCATCCAAATCATGCAAAAACTGTCTATCACATCTGAATATCTGATGGGCATCCCGTCCTCTCGTTTCTCGTCCACGTATGCACAAACCCTCCTGTCGAAGCGGCCGCTCTGAGGACCACGGAAAGCGTTTCTCTGACTGTGAGCATTTTTCAGGCGATCTTTTTGATATCTCCTTCTCCGTACATTACACTCTGGTGTTTGAAGACTCTACCTCATTTATCACCATCATCTTGAAGTTTGCACCATAACTTCTCCTCAGCTGCTGGTTAACCTGGAAGATCTTCCACCCACTTTTCTCCAGATTGCCTGCCAGCTGCCTGCCACTCTACCTCCCCTGCATGCCTACAGGCCCCCGTGTGTGTGTGTGTGATACAGGGGCCTGTACTCACAAATATGTATGCATGCGTTTGTAATCAGTAGCTAGAGTGTGCTTTCTTAATTTCCCTTCGGGGATCAAACCAGTATATAAAATTAAAAAAAATTAAAAAGATATCTGGCGCCATCTAGCGTTGTGAATGGGTATAATGTCTAGACCCCCAATGTAAGACGACCCCGACTTTTTCGGTCTTGTTTCAATTCAAAAACACCGTCTTATATTCGGCCCAAAACAGTATGTTATAGCAGCTCCCAGTCGTAGATCTTCTACTCAGCTCTGTAATGTGAATATGTTGAAGCTATTCTATGCTTGGGTGCAGCAGTCAACCATTCAGGGACAGCGGTTGACTGATGTTCACCCTGCTTTCTCTGTGGGGTCTGTACCATCTTATGTGGGGGTATGGCAAGGTGAGGAGGATGTGCCAGGACAGAGTGAAGCTGTACTTCATGGTCGTCTTAAAAATTTGCAAATCGTTGCTGAATATTAATGGCTTATTGAGTCATTTGCAAGGGTCTAGGCGGAGTCAATTAGCGAACTTGATGAAGCGATATTCATGCCTGTTTGGTGACACACCTACTCGCATCCATATGATTAAACATGATATAGATGTTGAAGATTGTAAACCCATTAAACAACGGTTTTATCGTGTTCCCCCAGAAAACCAAAAACAACTTGATGCTGAGGTTAAGTATACGGTGGATAATGGTATTGCTAGGCCATCCTGTTCTAGTTAGCCACCTTGACCGGATTCAGCAGCTCTTTGACCGTTTGGCTTATGCAAATTTAACCATCAATTTTGCTAAATGCGAATTTGCAAAAGCCACAATCACATATTTGGGTCGAGTGGTAGGAGAAGGCAGTGTTTGGCCTGTACGCGCTAAGGTACAGGCCATTGATGAGCATGCCCCACCGCCAACTAAGAAGGCGCTCATGCAGTTTTTGGGGTTGATGGGGTATTACAGATGTGTCTGCAGGAATTTCTCTACTGTTGTAGAGGTTTGTCGCTGTGCCTGTTGGACAGCCCAGCGCAGTATCCTCAACAACTTTGTAAACTGCTGAACTTCTTCAGCCAACCTTGCTTGGACTACAACTTGTCTCACCATTGATGATACACCTCTCAACTGAGCTTCAAGAACTGAAGAGGGTTACATTCAGAGTAAAACCCTAACATTCCCAACTTTCACATGACCCTGTTATCGCTAGAAATGACATCATCTGTCTTTTGTTACACGATTTGGTGCCTCTAAGATAGCTTTTGTTGTATCGGGATATTCTTTGTCCTGTAAAGTTGTGGATTTGGTGGTTGGACCACCAGCTGATCCCTTCTAGTTTTTCTGTCCTGTGTTCTCTTTTTCTTCAATAGTAGCCGACATGTGGATCTTCTTCTGGCACACACTGTCTTTTTCCTTTTCTTTCTCATCCACTTCCAAACCCCCCCGTCCTCCCCTGTGCTTACAGTTGACATTTAGGAAATAGCATGGTTTACAGTTCCATCTTCATTACTAATACCATTTTCTTTGGCTTCTTGTCTTGTTTAATTTTCTATTCTCTCTTTTTCTTGGGGTACGTTTTAGCATGCTTTGCAGTGTTTGATTAGAGTCGACTGGTTCTATGGACCGCTTGGGGTTTGATAATAAACTCAAATATTTCTGTTCTGCAGGTTTAATAAACACATTTTTCAATTGATGCATTTAAAACATAGGAAAACATTAATATTCTGTTGCTCTAACAACTTTTATCGAAACAAAGAGTAATGCTGTCCTGGGTTCATCCTCGGTTCCTGTGTTTCCATGGTGAGGACCGTGTCATCAATCTGTCTTCACAAAACCAGTGGAGTGACTGGTGGAGCACATCCTTGTGCTCTTTCAACAGTTTAATTACATCAGTAGTTCTTAACACATCTGTCTCTTTACAGCGTCCCTTACTGCTGCACACGCTTCAACCTGTAAGAATCCCAAGAACCTGTTGATTAGGGGACTCTAACCCAGGACTTTAGGAATCCAATTCCTGGTCCTCCAACTGGTTGACGTTAACATGCAGAGCAGTAAATAACAATGAATACACGCGTAAGCAGGCACAACTCTCATGAAGTTTTTATTTTTCCATAATTTACCCAGGTTCCAGAAACTTTTTTCATGGACAATATATGAAGGAATAGCTTTAGCTTCCAGAACCATAGGCTTCTGTGTAATATAATGTGATGAGATTACAAAGCTGCTTAAATGGCATCTGACGCCACAGGACTGTTCACTGACAGACATTTAATCTATTTTAAGCACTGTTTGCACCATGGTGGAATGGTTCTCTTGTTATTTAATGTCCAGATGTACTCATCAAAGTGTTTAACAAAAGAAATTCATCCTGACCACACTGGTCTGCTTTCTTTGAGTGGAACAAAAGCAACAAAAGCAACAAATACTGATAGGAAAGAAGGATGAGGCCATGGTGGAAGAAACTGGCACTTAAAAATGAATTAGTTCATTAATTCATAAATAATAAAAATGCATGTATGTATGTACAGATTCACATGTTAACATCTACATAAACATGCAGACTGGGCTGGTGGATGTGTCAACATGTCTATAGTTACTGTTTACCTCCCTGTCAGCTGACCATGACCTACATAGGTTCCTGTACAGGATTCATTGAGATATTTTTATAAAACAGTTTTGATAATGACCAAAAAAATGGTAAAAGAAATGAACTCAGTGAACTCAGCCTTGACCTATGGGATGTATTTTACATTGTTTTTACATTTTACATTCTTTAATTATTTTGTGACTTCTATGGACCACTTTTCTTTTCCATTTCTTCCACTCTTTTGTTCAAGGCAGCTGTATTACCTGATTCTGATGACTATGTTTGAATGTTTCGTGTTCATGAAACTCAACACTGCTTTGTTCTTCCGGCGTTGCTGCTCTCCTTCACTGCTGCTGTTTGACTTGGTGGATCAACTTGACCTGTGGTCTACCTCCAAACCTGTCTGGAATGAGTCTGTTGTATTAGTGGTATTAGTGGTATGAGCTTACATTGACCTTAACAGAACCCCATTATGCCCATCTGATTTTTTAGGTTTATTCAAGTCAGGTGCCAGACTCTAATACCCCCTTTATTTCCTGTAATGGGGTGCAGGACACCCCAAATATTGCCTGCTTTTAAAAGTTGTCTAGATGTTCAACCTGCAGATAATCAATACATTTGGATTATACAGCATGAAAGAAGAAAAGTGTTGGAAGATACCAACGGGGTCAGGTCGAGTTTCAAGTTCATTTCATAGTGTAGTACTGATTAAAATCCACTGCCGAGCAGCAGCATCATTTCGGTTGGACATGAGATGTATTCTAACAAATGAATGTAATGATATATACCATCTGCAGCTGTAGTAACAGGGATCGACGATAAATCCAAAGCAGCTGAGAATGAGTTTTTTTTAATGATGATTTTCCAGACAGTGATCTTCAAGCGAAAGCATCGGTCCGTCTCGCTGTGTGCGCGCAGAAAATGAAAGCTCATGAATATTCAGATCCAACCGCTGCATATTTATTCCTGAGTGTATATCTGGGTTTATTTTTAGAGAGGGAGAAATGGTGTGTGAACAGCCAGTCATCCTCTGTGTTTCCACCGCAGTCAGGAAAGAAAGGGGGTCAAAAACCCATTTGTCAAACATGAGATTGGTCCCTAGATGTCCCCCCCAGGCCCCCAGGCTCTCACATAACAGGAAATCACTGAGCTGAATATTTTCAGCGTCTCATCAGTACATATGAACACACACATTACAGCTGAGCGAATAAGGACAAGACTGAGCACAGCTCCCGGTCTGTGAGAATCAGCCTGTGAATCCATCATGTCCAAACGGGGGGCAGCGGAGCAGAGACGAGTAGCTGGGGGGCCAGTCTGTGTGCATCTCTGTGTGTGAAGACAGAAAGAACTTTTCTCTGGCGTGTCTTCAGGTCAAAGTGCCAAGCTACTGCGCTGCTGTGCAGGTCCATCATTTTGTTCATGTTATCGAGTGTGTGTACAGTATGTGTGTACGCTCAGTATGTGTGTGTGTGTGTGTGTGTGTGTGTGTGTGTGTGTGTGTGTGTGTGTGTGTGTGTGTGTGTGTGTGTGTGTAAGAAAAGCAATAAGAACTAAACATCAGCAAATGTATCTGGAAGCGTGACATTTCAGGATGTAGGTTGGTACAAACCCTCTATGGGTCACGGCTGCGTTCGTCTGAGAATGGATGGTTCAGGCTTCAGTTTGTGGATTTCAGTTTAAACTGGATGAGTTTGTTTATAGAATGTAATGCAGGGGATCTATTCAGAATCAGATTATTTATATGGGGGGGGGTTCGATTGCGGTTGGATACCCGCTCCCACCCAGTCACCTTAGGAGTGTGAGCTGATAGTGGGAGGTGTCAGTTCACCTCCCGAGCACTGCCAAGGTGCCCTTGAGCAAGGAGCTGTACCTTTTATTATATATATATATATATACACACACACACATATATATATATATATATATATATATATATATATATATATATATATATATATATATCTTGGGGTATCGCTGTGGCTCTGACTCCCACCGTCTGCCCTGTAACCTTGGCACCAGTTGGCCCTCGTCACCTACTTTTTAACTGAGCTTGTTGGTTCCCTCGCTGAGCCTGTAGGACAAAGAAATCGTTCCGATTGGCTGTTCGGCTAAGAGCAAATCAGTGCAGAATAGTGAGGTGAGCCAGCAAATGACTGGAGCCAGGAGGGCACACAAAGAGGTCAGGGTTTATTGATTCATGTTCATGTTTTTTCATTCCTGTACACACTCTTCCAGAATAGCATGGAGGTGTGGAATAAAGTGACTGCTGACCAACTGAAATCACAAGTTGGAGAGAGAGTGGTGTGAAAATGGAAGGAAAACTGCCTTATCAGGATGTTTTTCATATGTGTGGTCCAAACCTCTGTGTTTGACTATGTGTGTGGGTACATGTGTGTGTGTGTGTGTGTGTGTGTGTGTGTGTGTGTGTGTGTGTGTGTGTGTGTGTGTGTGTGTGGGTAAATGTATGTATCTGTCTGTATTGTTGTTATTCCTGAGCAACAAACACACCCTTTTTTGCACTCACATATTTACACCTGAATAAGTGTCATGCGGATCATACAGTGTGAGTACTTGTGATCGTATCGTCACAGCAGATAATCACACTGACTCTTTTTACTGAGATCAGTGTTGAAAATGGGACAAAGCTAATTGTATCTGTCAGCTATCATCAACCCATTGCTCAGGTCTGAAATCTGGTGATCAGAGCGACCTGTCCAACTTCCGTCCTGCCTGCTCTCCCCAAAGTTCTGGAACGAATAGACATCAGTCATCTGCGTACGCTACATGTCATTGTCCCATCGCTTGTCCCCTTCGCAGACCAGCTGGCTCTGGGCAAGAGGCGGGGTATCGTAGAACAAACACACACACACACACACACACACACACACACACACACACACACACACACACACACACACACACACACACACACACACACTGACACCTACAGTCAATTCAGAATTTATCAATGCACCTGGATTGCATGTTTTCAGAGGAGGAGGTAAGCTGGAGAACCTGGAGAGAACCCACGCAGACACAAGGAGAACATACAAACTACGCACAGAAATCGATCAATTCATTTGTTTTCTGCAAATTTGGTTTATGATGCTACTTCTCAGTAGCAGGTAAACATTAAGATATGCAAAGACACCAACCTTTTGTTGGTCTTGTTTATACTGTCCAGATCCCTGCCAATACTTTGCTCTTACCAGGTGTTACTGCAGTGAAGACTTCAGCATAAAAACGGTGTTTGAACAGAAATGAGTCATTCTGTCGTGGATTTCAGTTTTCTTTATTCAAAACAACCCAAACCTTCTTAATTTTTTGGAGGAACACAGCAGTACTGTTTGTCTCCATCAATACTATGGATGCTTAAATGAAAGCATTCAGGGTTGTGGTGAATGTCTCGCCTTTCGCTGTGCTCACATTAGGATAAAAAGAGGCAGACAAGCCTCTCAAACGGTCCAAGTGTACAAACACACAAACAAGGACCTGAAAAAAATTCTATTCAAAATTTATATTACTTTCTGCCTTTCACAACACCGCTAGCAGTGTTATTGAGTTGATGTTTTTTAAAAGCTGTTAAAAGCTGTAATGGTGGAGGGGCCTGAGGCTTTGACTCGCTATTCACAGCACTCAACACCACAGAGGCCACGGGAGGCCATTCATGGTCAGTTCAACATTATGAAAGACTAAAAAAGTGCTCTGAGGCGTGACACGGGAAACTTTTGAAAGGTTCAACTTCATGTTTGTGTGTTCCAACACAGATGTACAACAGATGCTCTCACTTCGACCACCTTCTTTTTTCTTAACAAAATAAAATGCACACAGTTGACTGTACAAAGCTGATCATCACCAGTTTCTCCACAATAGATCATTAGTGAGTGACTTGAGGAACTGAAGTACTCTGTCTACCCATGTAGTATCAGTATGTAACCTATACTAAAGTACTATTCCACAGAAGGCAAGTTGGAGCAGTTGTGTTTTGGTCCAGCTGTTTGTCAGTGTTGGACAGATGCTGTGCTCCATACATAGGGTCAGTTTTCTGAACTAAATAGTCTCAGCGTGGTTGAGCTTTCTTATTGATCAACTAGTCCAGGACATCCAAACCAATTACATTTCTGCAGATTATGAAGATTAGTGTTTCATTGGACTCATTTGGGATGCCCAGCGGGTTCTTTATACGTCTGGAGGGATTTACAAGTTCCCTCCCTGCCCTGCCCTCTTACCTTGGTGTGGGACTTTGAGTGCTGATCTCAGAGGATATGTTGTCAGGGGCTTTATGCCCCTTTTGGGGTTACTTAAAGCAAACAGGTCCTGGGTGATGGGTCAGACTAAGAGCAGTTCAAAAGTCCCTATAATTAAGAGGATATTGAGGATTGTGACATCACCCAGTATTGCTTAACTGAGGACCTGCCCTGGGGCCAGGCCCAGGGTTGGGGCTCATTTGGCCACTGGGTCTGGCTGGGCTCAGCGTAAAAGAATGATGTGGGCCCAACCACCAATAGACTCACCACCTGCCAAGAAAACCAACGAGGATGGGTGTAGATTGGGGGGCAGTCAATAGTGGGGGTTTAACAACGTGATCCCTGGACACAGAGACTGGCTCTTGGGACACACCAATGGGGGAGAAGGTGCTGTGGGTTGTGAGGGAGATTGAGAGGTACAGTAGTTGTAGTCGGGCTCATCTCCACCCAAAGTGGCAAAAATAACAAATATGGAGAAAATGAACAGAATCAAGTCTTTCTTTGAAGGACTTAAAAGAGAAAACCGCTCTCCAGAGTCTGCTTGATCTCTTCCAACAGGCTGGTGGAGAGCCATGCCTCCAAAGGTCTGGTAACCTCTGGACTTTAGTCTTAACAGGAAGTACTAATAGACCTCCGACATGACCTTTGGCTTTAGACTACAGTGTTTATGTCAATTTTGGATACAACCTCACACTTCCTTTTGAAGTAAAAGTAACATTTAGGTATGTTACAGTAAGTTTTGCATGTGTTGCTAGTTGTGAATATGCCATCGACCTGCGTCCCTCTTGTGTATGTGTGTCTGTGTTTGTGTGTCTTCAGAGCAGAGTATCTGTTGTTAAATAGATTTTAGGTGATGCATATGTTGAAAGGATACCATTGACACACAGTGGTTTAAACAGGATGTAAGACAAGCGGGGATGACAGAAAGACGGTCATATTTGTCCTTGGGCATCAAAGCAGTGTGACAGAACATTCTCCTTTGGATCTGTGACAACAGCTTCTCATTTATTTATGTGACTGAAGAACGTTTTTGAGACTTTTTAATGGAAAGTTTGTATTTTATCCAAACGTATTATGTGGTTTGAATCCAATCTCCCACATACGAGGGCCTCTTGTGGTTAAATGTGAGTGGTTGTCAAGGTTAGAACTGGTCTGTCTGCAGCCCTCCATTGTTCCTCTGGAGTCCTTGGGACAAGAACAGAGTGAAGGAAGGAATAAAATAACCAGCAATGAAAATAAGACATCTGGGCCTGGACCATCTCATACTGTCATGAATTTATTTTGGTTGAAATCAATACATTACTGACATACATGAATAGATAGATAGAAGATTAAATCAATTTGATTCCAGACAATTTTTAAAATTCATTTAATGTTAAACTCTGCAGCCTGATTTGAATTACAATTCTATTTCTTCTTCAGAACTTCAATACCAATTCAATTCTGTCTCAACAACTGAGCCGGAACACGTGATCCGCTGCCTTGATGTGTGTGTTCACGTGTGTTTTATTAGCATTTTCATGCTGCTGGAGGTGGAGAGGGACTTTTTGCTGAAAAGATGCCAGCTGACCTCGACATTAACACACATGCTTGTGTACACACACACACACACACACACACACACACACACACACACACACACACACACACACACACACACACACACACACACACACACACACACACACACACACACACACACACAGTCACATCTCCCCAAGAAGCCAGGAGTTAATCTTCATTTCCCCCCTGAACACGCTGCCCTATCTGCCTGCACCTGAACATATCCATCTTCAACAAATAGACTGCTCCAGGCTACGGGCTTATCAGGAGCGGCTGGACACTTGGCTTGGGACTCAGGGATAGCACTTTCTCTTGACCCTTGACCCTTCACATTATGAATACTACACACACACACGTGTGGACACACACCAAAAGAACACAGACAGAATGTCAATAGGCATTGAAGGCAGCATGTAGATAACGCTTCCACAGATTCTTCCTCATTTGTCTGGAAATAAACAAATGCATAAATTAAATTAAATCACTGCAGAGAGAAGCTGGAATTAAATTATTCTTATCGATGGTTTTTTAACGAGACGCCCTTAGTTGTACTAAACACATGTGTAGCCCTCAGATGAACCATTTTTAATGTGAAAAAAAAAACCTAATATTTTATTTGGTAGTTTGTTAAATGAGTTTCTGTGAAGGCTGTCGTCCAACACATCATTAGAACTTGGTTTTAAATTTAAACTTTTAAATTTAAAACCAAATTTTACACAATTTTGTTGAAGATTTGGGCCAAAAGGGCAAATCTGTCATATTCTGGTGCAGATCTGGATCAATATTTCAATTGGAAATCAGTTAATTAACTTAGAAAGTACAGTACAGTCATCAGTCATGAACATGAACAAGTATATAGTTTAAAATTATTTTCAATAGTGCAGCGGTTATTCTACACATGACTCAACTCCCATGAACAACAGCTAAACTGACCTGCTGCCATTCAGTGTGTGTGTGTGTGTGTGTGTGTGTGTGTGTGTGTGTGTGTTTAAGTGAAACTGTTCACCAGCCTGCTGAAATAACCTCACATGGACCCCTGTGTGTCAGACAGAGACCTCTGCAGTGGTTTGTTTCTCAAAGCTTTGCTTCAAAAGCTGGAGACCCCATCGGCAACCGGACACACACACACACACACACACACACACACACACACACACACACACACACACACACACACACACACACACACACACACACACACACACACACACACACACACACACACACACACACACACACACACACACACACACACTCTGTCTGGACTAGATGAGCCGGAGAGTCGTGGAGAGTGGGTGGGAGAAGAGAGTCTGAATTTATTAAGCCCCCACCAACCAGAAACCACCCAGAAATGATCTCCAACAAGAAATAAATAACTGCAGCGTCTTTGAGTCCGAGGCAGAAACACAAGAAGTGGGGGTGGAAGAGGAGACGGTGACGCTTTGGGCGTTTATCGCAGTAATTCTTAAGAGACAGCTTGTTTGTGGGGGGGCTGTTTAGTGCACGTCCATGGTGATGATATTTCACTAAAACCCACAGAAGTTAAGGTAGACCAACAAAGGACAGATGCATTAATAAAGCTGCTCATCCTCTTCCCTTTACTCCAGTGTTCACAGATCACAGTTGGGTCTGTTCTTTAAAGGTTTTACTTTGGAATACGTTCAGTACTGCAGTCAACATTATGACTGATTTCACACTGTGGGATCACCTGTATGATAACTTTAGGGACTTCATTGGGTTGTTTTGCCCCCCCCCCCCAAAAAAAAGAAAAAAAAATTAAAATAAAAAACACACAAACAGAGGAACAAAAAAAGCTGACCTACACATGTCTGTGCCTCTGGCTTCCTGAAAATGTTGCTTTTTGCTTTGTGATTATATCTCATCAGGTTTCAGAGATGTGTACCTAAAAAGGTATATAATTGAAAATTTGACCTTGAGATAGTTCTTCAAGGTCAAGGTTGTGATCTAATTTTCATCCCCTCGCCTCCCTGAATGTAACGCCTTTTGTTTCCTCTTTCTATCTCATCCGGTTCCTGAGAGATGTACAAAAAATGTACAAAAATTGAAATTTGACCTTGATCTAGTTTTCTCAAGGTCAAGGTCATCACCCCATTTCCATCCCCTTTGCTGCCTGAGTCATGTGTTTTTTCCCCATCTTTCTATCTGCAGCGTTTGTGAAGACATTTGGCGGACGGACGGACGGACGGACGGGCGGACGGACGGACGGGCGGACAGACGGACGGACGGACGGGCGGACGGACGGGCGGACGGACGGGCGGACGGACGGGAGGACACTGATTATTACATCACCGCTTTGAAGCAGGACGTAAATCAACAAAAACAAACGTAAAACATCGTTTGACAAAATCATTTCCAACATGAAACAAACCAACAAATCTGATTTAGATCCTTCTGTGCGTATTATTGTACGATGGAGCTGTTTTCATTTTTGATCAATGAATCTGACAGCAGCTTCTAAGACTTTAACAGTTTAATATCAGAGGGGAACCGATGGGAACCTCATTGTTGGTAATAGCAGTGATAAAACAGAACGAAGACAATGAGCTGTCTCCTCATTTAAACATCTTGAAAACATTTTCCACAGATGAAATATTCGGCCTTGACGTGACCTGACGTTGTTACCTCTGTGGAGCGCTGGAATCACGCTGCTGATGTTCTTGTCATTTTAACGCCGTGGCCGCTGACCTTTGACCTCTCTCTCTCCCTCCCTTCGGATCGGATCGGACTCACGTCTCAGCAGCTCTGAACACGAGGCTTCTTCCACTCTGCTCCCGTTACCTTACTCCAGGAGGTTTTTCTCACACATGACAGCCTGCCAGTCAGACGGTGTCTAAACAATAGCTGTTGCCAAGCAACCCAACATTCCACAGATGTTGAGTATGTTATTATGAAGCCATTTCCTTGAGGGATAAAAATGGCAACTCCAGGCTTTCCACAAAATTCTTCTGATAAACGATGGATTCATTTCAGAGAAAACAGAACTGAGGTAGTTTCCTTTGAAAGCACGAAGGAGGTAAAAATAATGATAAAAAATGATTTTTTTTTTTAAACACAAAAGTGTTTTAAACAGTCTATCAGAGTGTTTTAAAGATAAAACAGATAGAAGGTGGTTTAATATCAGTATTGGGGGGGGGGGTTCAGAAACGTTTATATTACCCTAAATAATAAGATCAATAATTTGACGCTCTATCGCAGAGCGATGTGGTTCCTGCATTAACTGTAATGTCTAAACCAACAGGGAGTCCAGTGCAATGTTCTTTTTTCATTTTGCATTCTATCCTTATTTTTCTTTCAGTGTGTATATTTTTTGTATGACTGTGTTTTGTCTTCCCTTTATTAAGTGTTTTATGTGTTATTTTTATGTATATGTTTTATGTCTACTGGTTCAGCACAGGTAGAGATAAAATTCACACCAAACATACAGTATAAATAATTTAAATAAACAGATCGTGTATAACAGATGCATTTAGTTAACAAACATCCATTTAATTTAAACCTTGTTTTTCTCTTAGCTTCATCCTCTCGTGTCATGTTCACCATCGTCTGCACTAATGTCTGGATTGAACCGATAACAGCTGTGTCATCTGAAAGAGCATGAATATGTCTTTATATATGGAACGCTCATCTTGGTGTAACATCCTGCATCAGCTGGAGTAAAAGTCTTCGTTATTACATAGATTACATGTTGTCATTGTGTCGGGGAAAGCGTGTTTCACCACACACGTTGATTCACTCTCAGAGATTTAAGTAGTCTTCAGGCCTGAGCCAACAGAGTGGCTGTAGTTGTGTTATCCACTAGATAACAAAACCACATGTAGTTCTTTAGATAGTTCTTTAAAAAATATTGCTTGTGCAGTGATGAAAAACAAACCTCAGAACAAAACGACAAAACTAAGAAATCAAGACAAAAACTTGAACTAAAACATTTTAACGGGGATTTGCTGCTCAAGAAAAAAACATGGCTACCAAACACACACACTCATCACGTGTGTTTACACAAATCTGACCTGGTGACCTCAGGAAACACCTCCCAGTGTAGGAGACACTAGAGACAGATGGAGGCTGAAGAGACGCCCCAGAAAGTCTCAATGAAACACAACTCAGGGTTCAGGGTCCAGTGTGTGAAGATTACACTGGTAATCTGTCCAGTTTGAGCAGATTACGCCTGTACACACACGCACACGCGCACACACACACACACACACACACACACACACACACACACACACACACACACACACACACACACACACACACACACACACACACACACACACACACACACCAATCTATTTGTTATCTTGTTAGACTTTGCATAGACATCATAATTAGATTTACAAACACATGAACAGTTTCGTTTATTCACCATTTAATTAACAACAGGTTATGCTTAAAGTCTCGGAGCAGAATTTTTTACACGTACAAACTGTAACACACAAATAAGCACATCTGAATAAAAAGTCCGTTGTTGCGTTGTTTCCTACATGTTTGTTTAAACGCTACGTCTACTTATAATGAAGTCCACGCGCCGCTCCTTCAGGACAGAAGCAGCAAAAACATTTACAGTTGAGATAAATAATCCTCCATTTTTATAGTCAGGCAAGGCGAGAGGGAAAAACAGATCAATGTTTGTATTTTACTGTCACTTCTTCTACGGGGGAGGAAGAGGAATCCCTGGGATCAGCAGCGCCCCCTACCATGTGGCAGGAGAACTGCGTGCCTCACTTCATGTCTTGTTCCAGCAGTTTCAGGACCGCTCAACTCCAGAAAGACGTTACACACATGCAGGTGTTGAAAAAACCCCACAACATTATATACATTAGCTAAACTATGGGAATTTAGTTCATAGATCAAACGTGTTTGAACATTTTAATAGTGACATATAGAGAGTTAGCATTACGGTCTCACTGTTTAGCTACCAGCACAGCTAGTGGAGTCATTGATCAATCCATGATCAACCCATTGATCAATCAATGGTGATCAATGACTCACCGCAGGTCTCTGATCAGGATTTCAGAGGTACATGTGAAAATTCAGAGATTTTGAGTAAAAATATCTTAAAACTGGTGACGTCAAACATAAAATAAGTTTATAACAAACATCACTGGATAAACGTCACCATTTAATCTATTTCCTTTCGTGACAGCAGGTGAGGCTGAGTCTCACCTGCCTCCCCCGACCGCTCGTCACTGGTCCTCCATGACCCCCCAGATGTGGGGTTAACTCCACATCTGGGGGGTCATGGAGGACCAGTGACGAGCGGTCGGGGGGAGGCAGGTGAGGCTGAGTCTCACCTGCCTCCCCCCGACCGCTCGTCACTGGTCCTCCATGACCCCCCAGATGTGGGGTTAACTCCATTAGTCGTGAACAATTCCTCGTGATTTCATCGATGCTAGCGTGTGTTTATTTGTTTCTGCTGCTGTTTGGACGTTAGCGGGGCTTGTTAGCCTTGTTGCCCCGTTTGCCCACCAGACAGGCTGCTACAGTAGATCATTCTCACAATCATCGGTTATCTCATTTTAACAGACAGATCTGGCAGATGAGCGGCGGGGGGGCGGGGGGTGGAGAAGGGGCGGCAATTTCCCGGCTCACCAGAACAAACACTACCCCCTCTTGAGGTGGACATGGTATCTCCTGCCTCACAGTGAGAGATTAGACCCACCACAGTCAGATAAGACCCCCAGGGCCGGCTGCTGGGGGGGGCACAGCTTCTCCTGGCACTCACCGAGTAATTAATCGTGAGCGATTCATTTGAAGCTCACAACAGAGAGCTGCTGCAGACCTTTGTAAATGAGCCGAGGCGGTGGGGGGGGATTATCTACGCTGAGAGGCAGGTAATACTAAAAAACACTGCTGCTCCATTGTGTTGTGTTTCTGATTCTATTCTATTCATTTTAGAAATAGAGTCCTTTGCCATCATAAATTAACAATACTAAAACTGTTTCTTATACTTCATCAGTTCTCTGTGAAGACACACAAGAATGAGAGTTCATTCCTTATCTGTAGGTGTCCACATCATGGTGGAATCTGTGGTCAAGCTGCACAGAAAAGGTGTTCAGAATTCACCGAAGGACCTAGAGATGGATATTTATCCGAAAAATCTGGGAAAACAAACAAACCACACCCAAACATTAAAGAAATGACTCGGAACAGCTGACACACCGTCGTCCACGTCTCCTTCATTGACCCCGAAACCTTCTTGCTGTGGAAACATGACTACCCGATGCACCCGTGCTGTATGACAGTCACATGGACTGTACACGGGTTTGAGCACCTTCTTCAGGCTAGGTGAGGAAAATACCGTCGGATCTGAACTCACCTGGGAGAAAAAACTACGACAAAAGAAAGTCTGTAAATTTATCTTCAGAGGACTACTAAGGAATGTGTTGGCACCTGAACAACATTCCAGTCTGACCCACCAGGAATAATTTACATTTGCACTAGAAGCACGTTTGGAGAAAGCAGAAAGAGAATGAAAGTCCTGTAGAAGACAGCACCTACTCAGAGTCAGTGTGTGTGCTGCTCAGGACGACACACATCCCTCTCCTGGAAACAGCGTTGGTTAAACCCCCGTCCACCTCACGCCCCTGTCTTTATGCGTCTCTGTCGGGACATTTATTCCAGCGGCATGAGGAGGTCTGGTGGAGGAGTTTGCTCAAGGAAAGGAATTTGACCTCAGTTACACAGGATGGGTGGAAACAAACAGAATCCAAGAGAAATTGGAATTAATAATGTAGACTCTAATATGTTTACCCAACACAGATGATGGTTTCAATAAAATATGAAGACTATAGTGCACCGTCTTATCTGTCTCCTGAGGGACGGACGTTTCCTCTCTCCTCCCTTTTGTGGCTATAATAGAGGCAGGAGGTTATGGTGGCTCTCCTGTTACCCCACCTCAAACAAAAGAAGGAAGCTGGGGTCACACCGTCTGTAATCTCCATTTGAGAAAGGTTCTTCACCTCTAAACGACACTGACACACGAGGACACATCAAGAAGCCAGTGGACTGTGTCCAGTCATCGTTTTTAACAATTCATGGACCAGAAACTGAACTCAAATCAGGTCCATCTTCATACTTCACTGGTACTACTGTTTAAAAAAGATTTTAGAACTTCACCATCTACCGACACCATTCACAAAAATATCTACAGTATTTTACACACTATAAAGCGACCTGGATTATAATGACCACTGGATTATAAAGACCACTGGATTATAAAGACCACTGGATTATAAGGCGCACCTTCAATGGATGGCCTATTTTAAAACTGTTTTCACACACAGTGGTTCCTCTACTTACGAACGTCTCTACTTACAAAATGTTCTACTTACAAACGCCTCAACAGGAAAATATTACCTCTAGTTACAAAAGAAATTTAGAGTTACGAAAGGTAAAAATACAGTATGGGCTGATACTCACAGCTCCCACAGGTTCCTGAACGCAACATTCTTATAGCTGTTCTGCCATTGGCTATTACCTAGCATCCTGGCATCCCATTGGCTCAGAGGGACCTCTGTGTGGAGCTAGATCGGTGTATTGCAGCGTCATCGTCATTCGACCCTCGACCCCTGAGGTGTTCTTATAGTTTTACGTAAATATATTAACTTTTAGAGTATTCACTATGGACCCCAAGAAAGTGACGGAGAAAAGAGGAAAAGAAAAGACGAAGAAAAGAGTTTTTTTGTCCGTACAAACAAATCAAGAGATGATAGAAAAGCCTGAAAAAGGGATGCGTTTGGTTGATCTCTCCAAAGAATATGGCCGTAATGCATCTACAATCACCACGTTAGTAAAACAAAAGGAAGTTTAAGGAGTTTAAGGCATCGCGTGGGTGGTTGGAGAAGTTCAGAAGGAGGACTGGAATTCACTCTGTTGTTCATGGGGGGGCAAGAGGGCATGAACCAAAGAGAGCAAAAAACAATGAGGACAGCAGTTAAAAGGTAAATGACCGTCATTTTATTCTTTATTCTTTGTTTTTTACGTTATACACAACTCTCATTTATTGTGTAATAATCTAATCGTAACATGTATTTGTTACATGTTTTGATGCATTTTCATGCTTTATAAAACATTTATGTCTGAATTTTAGGGGCTTGGAACGGATTAGGGCATTTGCATGGAAAACACGTCTCTACTTACGAAATTTCTTCCAGAACCAATTAATTTCGTAAGTAGAGGTACCGCTGTATAAAGTACACTGGATTATAAAACGTACTGGATTATAAAGCGTACTGTCGGTTCTTGAGACAATTCAAGGCTTTTAGTTGCCCCTTATAGTACGGGAAATGCTGTACTTGTCACGTTAACGTAGTCGAAGGTTTGACAAGAATCAGAGCACCACATGTTTGTTGGGTAGGAGGTGACTGAAGAGTTACCAACAGTAGTGATTCTAATCCAGGTGATCCAGATTAATTGTTGGCCTCCAAACAAGCAAACACTGAACACCAAGAAGAAGAAGAACCATGTCTGTTGTTTCGACCACCTGATCCCCGTTTCCCACTGGACTTTTACTATTGAGAAAATGTCTTCACAGTGGATAAGAATGAGCCCCTGGTGGTCTTCACCTAAATTCTGCCTCAAGCCCCCTATTCTGAAGTTCTGCCACTACACAGCCAGACTAATCAGACCTATTGATCGATGCAAAATGCTGTGAAATCGAGACAACAGGAAATAATTGCTGAATGAAAACTGAATTTCCTTTAGTGAGGGCAGCAGAGTGGTGAGTATGACCCGACCATTAGATATTGATCAATTCAGTGGTGTGGAAATCAACATTATCCCACATTTATCAGGATAAACGGTGAGCATGGATACGCAGCAAATTGAAACAAATGAAAGTCTGGCTGCCGTAAACGTGAGCGTGGTACCGAGTAATACCTGGTTGTGTCTGCAGCTGAGAAACAAAAGGCTTCATTAAACAACAAGTTTGCTCATTGGTCAGGTCCAAGTAGGAAAAAAGAAAACGCAAGAGAAATAATGAAACTAAGTCGTTGTTTGCTAACAGTACATTAATACATCTATCAATAGATCGATCTTATTTCAATTCTTACGCTATGTGTCTGTACAAGTATAGGATTAGATTATTAACCTTGGCCCACTGGGATAGGCTCCGACAGCCCCGTGACCCCCGAGGATGAAGAGTTGAGGCCACCGTGTTCATCTTGTCTTCAAGAAAATGGATGGATGGAAAATGTGTAATCATTTAGCTGCTGTGTATGGACCTGAACGACAAACCCTATAATAATTATACTAAATAATGATGATGTTTTAATTGTGTTTCAGTTTAGAATCAGAATCAGAATCATAGCTTGTGACTTAAAAAGGGCTAAACATATGATTGCAATAATTTGTTAATATTGACAGCCTCAATTTTAAAAAGATTGAAAGTTTAATGTAAAATCTGTGTGACATTTCATTTAGAATAAATCTAAACTAATTATTAGTCTTTATCATTGCATGTTAAATTAATGAAGTAGAGTTAACCTGAATCCGGTGTTCACTGTCTATTCTGGTAACGGTGTGTTAAACCTCACTGCGCTGCCACAAACGGAAGCGTTCAGTCCTAAACTTTGTTTCTGGTACAAACTTGTTCAGGTCTCATATTGTTAATGAGTGTGTGTGTGTGTGTGTGTGTGTGTGTGTGTGTGGTTTCCCGTCAACGGTGCATTAAAAGTTAAGGCGGCGCTGAATCAACGTGGGCAGGCAGCTTTCCAATAAGCAGCCGACCATGAAACGGCGCCACACAACGAAGACAACGAGGGAGGATAGGAGTCTGCCCCGTGGGTGACTAGTTTCCAGTTTTTTCCAGGTTCCACCTCCTCTCTTTCAGTTTTTGCTTCATTGCCTATTTGTCTCACCCCCTCTCTGCCCCCCCCCATCTCCCCAGGCTTCTTCAGTCTCTTCAGCTCCATCAGGAAGTGGAGAATTTGTTAAAAGGTGGCCGTAGATCAAAGTCTTGTACAGCATCTGGCATCTCTCCAGAAAGGGGGGTGTCGTATTGCAGTGCATGATGGGAGAACAGCCCAAACGTCGCAGAGGCAGTAGAGAGGTGTGTGATACCCACAGGGTACGTTAGTCGCCCCAGAACATCCTTTGAAATGTGTTTCCTCTTTGACAACTTTACTTAATATTCATGATTTTTAGGCTCCAATCGTGTTTTCATCAGATCGTTCTTTGTTTCTGTCAGTGTTGAATGACCGAAGGCCAGACTTTAATCCGACTGTGTTTCATTCTTTCATTCTTTTTGGTTACTAAAAGCTGGCAGTGAAGGAGTTAAACCCTGTGATTCGTCTGTCATGGTCTGGTTTCTACGCAGACGATGTCATTCTGTTCCCATCCTTAGACCGACCCGTCCACTTAGTAGCAGTTAAACACATTCACAACAGGAATAACTGTGTGGTATTTTCCAGGTTTCATTAATTTTCTCTTCATTGTAGAAGAAACTCAAAGTGATTGCTGATAGGTCCGATCTGCAGGAGGACCCTCGCTCATTCAGCTGAGCAGAATGTTATATAGACTCCACACAGAACGGGACTAACACCCATAATGCTGTGCGGCGACAGCGCTACCCACTGCACCAGCATGTCGCCCAACATTATAAATAAATAAAACAAGATGATTAAATGGCCTGAAAATAGTTTTCCTTGTTCCCTGCCTTGTGCTTTATGACAGCGGCAGATTTTCCGTGCTGGTCGCACATCAGGCTGATTCACGCAAAACGTCAAGGTATTCTAAAATAATAATATATATGTTATAATTTAACTCCCTGTATATACTGTATAGTCTGTGACACAGATGCTCCGAAGCTTTATTTGTTGTGCACAAATATAAAATAAGTACCTTGACTAGAGCAGAGAAGAGCCGTGAACCAATCAGCAGCCTCCTGTTGTTACTAATGAGACGTAGAGAAACCAGACTTTAACAGAGGTGTGTGTGTGTGTGTGTGTGTGTGTGTGTGTGTGTGTGTGTGTGTGTGTGTGTGTGTGTGTGTGTGTGTGTGTGTGTGTGTGTGTGTGTGTGTGTGTGTGTGTGTGTGTGTGTGTGTGTGATGCAATAAGGCCAGTCTAATTGATGGTCCTGACTGGTAGTAGATTGGATGTGTAAATCTTCCAGAAGGTCACATCTCACCTGTTTAGCCGCTGGCCTTTAACTGTGGCTGGAGTTCAGAGGTGTTTAGAGACTGTGTGCCCCCCCCCCATCAGATAAACTCCTTCAGAGGACAGCAGAGCTCCTGCAAATGTTCATCCAGCAAACAGGTGACGAGAACGATGTGGACAATATGGTTTCCTGATTTTAGTATGGAGGTTATGAACCTCATCTTTAATGTAATATTTGTGACCCAGTGAGGTGTGACTTAGTGACAGCCAGCAGGGAGCAGCAGCTCATTGGTTCTGGGTTCACTACCGCCAGAGGAACGGTCCAGTTTAGAGATCCATGCAGTCTGAGACGAGTTAAATGGGACAACATTCAGTGTAATTCATGCCTTCTTTACACTCAATTCATCCCGTTTTGGGATCATAAAAATAATGCTCCTATAAATAATTATTCATCCATCTCCCTCAGAAACACACTTTGTATTTCCCATCATCCTCTTTGTATTGACATGAAACGTCTCATGAAAGTGGAAGCGTTTATTCTAATTAGCAGCTGTAGTATTTTACAAAAAAGGAGATGTCAGCATGGGTGATGGCAACACAAACCATTGGAATGCAATGTGAAAAATGTAATTCCCCAAAGAGAACGTGCTTGTGACATCCTGACACCGTCTGAAATGAGTCTGGATGTGGTTTCATCCGAGCCTTTCTCTCTGGCCCACGACTTTGATTCGGCGGCGCTGTGCCAGCCTCCTCGCTGTGCACATCGGAGAAACCCACAGCGCCGGGCTGTCTTTTATGTTCCCAGAAGAGAAGAAATGTCTTTTTAGCCTCACAAATTCGTTTCGCCTCTCTGCCTCCTGAGGACACACCGGGTGAAAGCTGTTCTTTTATACACCAAAGCACAAAAAGATGATAACATGTAAAAATGTTAAATATTTTCACATCCGACAACCTTTTTACAGTAATGTAGATCTGCCGTTTAAAGAAGAAAGAAAGTAAATGTGTCATACGTGATAGTTACAGAATACGTCACATGATTAAGGAATTGGAAACTGCACATATATGAACAAACATGGACACAGGAACATACTTTGGGTTTTGACATCTTTTCTCTGTTCTCCAACTCTTCAAACAGCCCAAGTCTTTTTTTAAATTTCTAATACATTCAAGTTTAGGTGTCATGGTGTAATAAAATCAGCTTTCACTGATATTTTTATTATCTGAGTGTGTCTGAAGAGAGGAACCAATTCTTCACGTGCAAATATCCGACCACGTTGAAACGAGATGCAATAATCATCATTAATCATAGACTTCCAGCAGCCATTACTGCTTAAAGCAGGTGGACATCCGGTCTGTAGCAGCCGGCGCCATGGCGATAACATCCAGTAAGAGCCCAGGATGGAGGATACAGCAGACTGGTTCCAGTCACATCTAAACGTGATGAGATGATGCAGTAGAGACACAAACTAGATGCTGCCAGAGAGTTGAATTTAAACCTTGACCCTCTGATTGTCACAGCCTTCGACTTTGGATTTCCTGTCTTGAACTTACTGACTGCATCAATGAATACATAAATCATCCATCCGTTCATCCGAAAGGGTCAATCAGATCGTTTCTGATTGACGTTGGGGGGGTGAGATATTAAAGCATCAGGTTAAGTTCTATAAGTTAATGCTTCATACTGAAAACTGTAAAGATTTCCCTGTCTGTGTTTTCATTGTAATGGTCACAAAGAACCCACTGAGTTCAGCTCGTTTTTTAAATTGTTATATTTTATTTTACACGCCAGAATGAACAGTGTTATTAATGCTGTTTCAGTTTTGACCATGAATGTCTGACATTTTTTCTGCTCAGTTGCTCCCCCCCCCCCCCACACACATACTAATGCATTACATCTACCTGAAATGACCTGAGGCATTTACTCCACGTGGGGTAAATACCTTTGCTTGTATGTGTGTGTTCATGATACACACAAAACAAAGTCTAACATGTCATTTGCAGATATTTTGGATTAAACGTCTAAACCCACCTGAACATGCGGTGATGTTTTCCTGGTTTAACTAACCAGGTTAGTTAACTAACCAGGTTAGTTAAACCAGCCAGAAGACAGCTTTATTCTGCAGACTGAATGCATTTCAAACCAACATGAATTTAGTTACCGATAAAAATAGTGCAAAATATCCCAGAATGCAGTTGATTTCTGCAGACCTGAACTAGGATGTGTTCTGGTGCTGGTTTTTATTTTCATTTCCATAAAAGTCTCACTTCTGTTTCTGAAGCTGCTGCTTTCACTGCTTCTTGTGACCGAGTCAGTTCCACAGGAACGCGTCAGGATGTTACTCCACTGATGGAAAGCAGTACGCTGATTTGTCCTGAACTGAAGACCTACCACTTACTGGTGGATGCATTATACTTTTGTATGGCCACTTCAGTCATTCTTATGTTTGAATTACAATAAAACATCCCATCTAGTAGTTACTGACACAGAAACCTTTAGTTTGTCATCTGAGAACATGAACTCATGAATCTGCTCTCCAGTCTCCAGTAGGTCTTTTTTTCATTTTTGAAATCAGTTTAAATTCAGTGTTAATGAATCTATTGGTTGATGCTTTCATGTGTGTGTCGGTACGTTAAGTAAAATCCCAAATCGTGCTGCTTTTTCCTTTTTTTGTTTTTTTTTCACAACGTTTTTTTGTGCTGCTTTCTTTGCAGGGTCTGTTTGGAAGATATCATTGATCTGGTTGCAACCGATGTGCTTTAAAATCGGTTTAAATGAAAAAAAAAAGGTGATTTCCTCTGGTCTGAAGATCAGTCTGATCATCGGTGTCTTTCTGATCCACGGGGTTTCCTTTGGGTTTCCTCCTTGTTTATTTGATATATATATAGATATATATATATATATATATACTGTATATACTAGGTTTAAAGATGGTCTTTCTCTTTATTGACAGATGTTTTTATTGTTTGTTCCCTGGTGGTTCAGATCATTGTGAACCACCATAAGCTAATAAACACCATAAACACACGTAGAGACCCGAATCCTACAAAACCTGTGTTATAAAAATAAAAGGATTGAAGATCATTTATTATCATTTATTCATTTATTATTAGTTAAAATCCTCTTTACGTTTGGAAACGTATCAGATAAAAAATGCACACTGAGTCTCTGACTTTCTGTTGCTTGGTGAGTCTGATTTTATCCATTTCATTTCCTCGTGGACACATATTGGCCAGGAAAAGCCCCCCCCCAGCTGGACGAGCGCGGCTCACGTCTCGTCTGGATGAACGTCCAACAATCCAAAACATCAGCTGCCCCATTCCAGACCGAAACCAAAACGGATTGAGTTTGAAGTGGTGTGTAGAGACGGCATCTGCAGCGAGACACCAGAAACCAGAAACACAACGTGGTTTAATCCAGTCTGTCTGTATTTATGGGGTTTATGTTTTTCAAAGTTGACTTAAATTCAATTCAACTATTAATTTTTATTGGTAATATTTAATTTAATATTAAGCCTGAGGTCACAGGGTCAAACCTGTGGAATTAACTGTATGCAGCTCTCATCATTAACTGGATCCACACAGAAACAGAAGCCTGCAGGAGTAACATGTAATATATGAAACTAAATGTTCACTAGTCTGAGAGACGACCCTCTCGAAGGTCCTGGTGTTTCTTTAGGGGGGGATCAGGGGTACAGATGCTCATGTTTAGGGCCCACTTTCATTGGTTTGGATCTTATATGAAGCCGTCTGATTCGCAGCTGTCCCCGCAGACGAATCACTCGAAGTGGGAAAAAAAGGATCTGAAAAAAGTCCTTTAATAAAGTCATGAGGAAGTCTGCAGCCACCAAATGAGATCTGTAAGGCTGGGCAGAGACAGAGAGGAGGCTGGGGGGGAGGCATGGAGGGGGGGTGATACGGAGAGGCGTTTGGCTTGGCAGAGCTGATGAGCATAGAATATTCTTAATGCTTCCCCGTAATTAGGAATCATTGATGCTGATGCAGACAATTCCTCATGTCCTGCTTGTGGCCTAATGATGTCATTGGTGGTTGGAATCCCTCCAGAACGCAGCATCAGCATCAGTAAGGTGGTCCCATCAAAACATCCTCCAACGAGCAGTCAGTTTGAGCTCATCAACATTTAGAATTACTAATATTATGTAAAATAATGTGGAAAATTTTTTGTTAATATTCACTAAAATGGGTTCATTTTAGCAGCTTCACAAACGTGAACATCTGAAGTCATTTCTTGGCATAAATCACTTGGATTTTGAAGAAATAACCAACTTTTATTGAAGGTATCTTGAAGTAATAAAGGATATTTATTTGCCTGACCAACACAAGGTTGGGATTTCCATCTCGCCCCACATTGAGATCATACCCTGAAAATTTAAAGGACAAGATTATATTATTTATGTATATATTATTTATATAATAAAGAAATATATTGCAGTGTCAGAAAAGGTTGGGAGAGAAATCCATGATCTGCTGCTCAATCCTGACACAGAATTAAACGGGAACATTCATCGTGTATAACGCCTGAGCCGTAGTATTTATTGTGTGTTCATCCTGTCAGACTGCGTCGATGCTGTAATGCTGTAGCTTAAAATATCAGCATCTAAAACCACAAATCTGGCTGCATGAGGCTGACATGGGTTCTTCTGGTTTTATTAGCAGTGGCGGCTGCTGCTGTCAAGGAGGCAGAGGTCAGAGGTCAGCATCAATCTGGTGCCTCAGACGGGCTTTATCTGGGAATCGCTTTCCACAACACAGCCAGATGATCGGGGGCCTCAGGCTGGCCTGGGATCCGGAGTGTGTGTGTGTGTGTGTGTGTGTGTGTGTGTGTGTGTGTGTGTGTGTGTATGTGTGTGTGTGTGTGTGTGTGTGTGTGTGTGTGTGTATGTGTGTGTGTGTGTGTGTGTGTGTGTGTGTGTGTGTGTGTGACAGAGAGAACTAGAGAATGAAAAAGAGAGACGGGGTGAGCGAAGACACTTCACTCCAGTGTGCAGGTCCTTCCTCTGGTGCAGTGTCTAATGGTGGGGGGCGGGGTGGGGGGGTCTAGTAGCTCATCTGATTAAACTGATTCACTTCCTCAAAATGTTTTCCATGCCTCTGATGACTTTCTGTTCTGTTGTCAGTGATGGTGAGAATGTCTGTGGTGCGTGACACAGTTCACCATTCCTGCTGGACCCTGGATGACTGACGGTGAGAGCCGCCTGGGGGGTGGGGGGGTGGACAGGTATCTGATCCTAGAAATGGCCAGGCCTCGGAAGAAGCTGCTTGTTGACTTTATGAGGCTGTCTGCCCCTGATCACCCCCCGCCCCCCCTGCCCACCAGCAATGATTCTGATGGCTGGAAAAGACCTTAAGCTGTTGTTCTCAGGGCCACGGTCCAGGAGGCTGAGGAGGGGGTCGATGGTGGGCAGCAGCTTGCACATGTCTGTAACAGTGACATGTTGGTCCGCTATATCTTGTTGAAACATTCAGCAACATCACAATTGTCTAATTTCTAATCAAACTGATCAATTTTTTTAAAAGGTTAGATTGGACAACATAAAATAATACTTTTTTCGTTAGCAATCACAGATTTGTTTAATTAAAGGGATCCTATTATGAAAAACACATTTTTTCAGGTCTCTACATAAACATGGTGGTCCTCCCCAACCCGAACAAATCCTAGAATCTGGAAAACAAACGTTTCCTGCATCAACAGATATTTGGAAACTTTTGGAAGTCATGGCTGGACAGAATCAAAATGATTGGATTCATAAAGCGCCTTGTGTGACGTCACAAGCGGGGCTATCGTTCAGGCTACAGTAGCAGTGTGTGTAGGAACGGCCTAGCTCAGAGCTACACAGTAAAAGTTCCTCACAAGCTGTTGAAGTCAGCTAGCATTTGGCTAACTAGTTAGCCCAGATCCAGTCATGTGTGTGAGTGTGTGTGTGGTTCATGATCAGACGACGGTACCAGTGTGTGATAACGACCTGGATCAGAGCCACACACTGGAAGCTCTTCACAAGCTGTTGAAGTCAGCTAGCATTTGGCTAACTGGTTAGCACTGCTTCAGTCAGGTGTGTGTGTGTTTGTGTGTGTGTGTGTTTGTGTGTGTATAAGTGCCTGTGTGTGTGTGTGTGTGTGTGTGTGTGTGTGTGTGTGTGTGTGTGTGTGTGTGTGTGTGTATGAGTGCCTGTGTGTGTGTCTGCCTAATTAAACCAGTTACATATTCATTACTAATTCTGAACAATTGTCTGTTTTTTTGGTGAATGAGAGCAGCTTTAGCTCTTCTAAGAGATTGGAGAGCTGCGTGTGCACACACACACACACACACACACACACACACACACACACACACACACACACACACACACACACACGAGAATACAAGGGAAAAACTCTGTTTTACTGGTAAAATCCCATGTTTCATTAGTTTGCGTTAGCTTAGCTCCCTTGTTCTCCTTGATCTCTCATTGTCCATGACGGTTCTCGGAAAACACAGCTTTAATTATCTCACCGGCCGGTCTGATCATGTTTACACAAGAAGCCACAGGTAACGTTTAGCACACTGAGGAAGCAGCTTAACGCTTGGCGCCAAAAAATCTACCGTTATATCATGAAAAAAAAGAGTGCAAAACACGAGAAGAATCAGAGCAAAAAATGTAACAGCAAAGTTACTGAAAGTTAATAAAATTCCAGACTATGGCGATCGATCCATCTGTAGTGCAGGCGCATTCACGTTTTGCACATAAACAAAACACACATGGACGCGAGGGGGAGGGAGGTGGTGATAGAGGGAGCTCAGATGGGGGTGGTGGTGACAGAGAGTTCGCAGGCAAGCAGGGTGTTTCAGAAGGGAAGTGATTTTATCAATATTCAATCAAAGATTTTGCAGATCACTCTGGGAGAAGACATTTCAAATACAGTGTAGTTGGACATCTGGCAGCTGAATGACATGAATTAAAAGCATAATATGTGACCTTTAATGAAGTTATCAGCTGAAACGAAAATGCCCTGACACCCCCTGGGACATGCAGCAGGTTCAAAAAGGTTTGTCATAAGATGGAGGTTTTAGCTTTACTAATGCTTCGATGTTGAAGCCCTATTCAATCAAATCATGGCCTGAACGTTATTCCAGAAGCATGATGTTGTCTAAGGTGACATCTTTTCCAAGGGTGATAACAGTATACAAGTAACCATGGCAGCACAGGGCTCATGTAACCATATAAATAACATTAATTGATTTTGGCAAATACCAGTGTGTTGAATCACTGTATAATGTGTAATTACAACCTGGTCTGTACTCTGGTTATATGTCCAGTATACTGTAATCCTCAGCAGGCGGGTCTGAGTCATGTGACCGCTCCAGGACCAGTTACCACGTCTTCACCATAAATCTGCTCCACTGCGAATGATTTTCAGACCTCTGGGCGTTATATCACAGAATAAAGCAAAAGAAGGGGTGTTCCTCTCATTAATACAGTGACAATCATAAAGCCTGCTGTTTTATTTCACCTGTAAAATTGGAACAGCTGCTATGTTAACAGTGTCCATAAAGACAAATGCAGGCAGCAGGTGAGAAGGAGCACAAATCATCACCAATGCTGAGGATACAGACTTTATTAGTTTATCGGGTTAAAAACTGAGGTGACGATCCGTTTAGGAATATTCGGCACACATATTCTCATTTACAACGCTAACCCAATCCTGATATAGTCCAAAGAACAGGAGTTTTAGTTGGATTGACACAGCTGATTAGAGAGAGAGAGGTTAACCTCTGACCTCCTAATCCTGCTCAAACCATCAGAGCTTCACCACGTGCTGACATTGATCAATTGACTTTCTCCATTCAGGGATCTAACTCAGCTGGTCCACATTACGGTCCAGATGCTGTCGGCCTGCTGGCTGGAGCATTTTAAATACCAGGGAGCAGTAATACACCTAATGAAATAGATTACACCTAATGAAATACTGTAGATTACACCTAATGAAATATAATACACCTAATGAAATAGTCCAGGTAAACAGGTGGGGACACATCAAACCCTCTGGTGCCACAGAGACATTTGTTTCCTGTCTGGCTCACAGACATTAACCGTCCACTGTGTCAGCAGCTCCTCACACAACACACAACAGTACAACACACAACATTACAACACACAACAGTACAACACACAACAGTACAACACACAACATTACAACACACAACAGTACAACACACAAAATTACAACACACAACATTACAACACACAACAGTACAACACACAACATTACAACACACAACAGTACAACACACAACATTACAACCAGGGCTGTGAACCGCTTCATGGAACGAAAACGAAAACCGGAAACTTTATATTTTTTAATGTTCCGGAACAGAATCGGAACAGAAAATAATTGTAAACCGTTTTTTTTTTTTTTCGTTCTTGAAAAAAATGTTTGACCTCATGTTTCACTTCCTGTCCTTCACTGGAGGGGTGAGAGCAGAGAGAAGTAGCGGCTATCAGCAGCAGGTAAGAACAGGGAGGTCTCCCAGTCACCATTAATCATTACAGGTGAACACTCAGCGTGTCAGTCTGAACATGTATGATTTAGACATGAACTCAGTGGCTGCAGTCATTTTCAGAGCAGTGTGTTCCCGTACTGCCAGCGCTTTGTAGTAATACTGAGCTATGGGAGAAGAACTATGAAGATCTGTTGTTCAGCAATAAATGACATGGTGGGAGTTATTCTGTTCTTATGTCATGTAGTGTCTAAGTAGGAGGCATAAGCCTGAACTACATGATATAACTGTCATAAAGCAGAGGTGTAGTGCTGTGGTACTGTTTACTGTAGGGTAGGGATATATCTATAATTATAGTCTATAGTATATAAACTAATTGCTTTAGTTGCCCATTACATTTAAAAGTCCTTAAATTACCGTATTTTGTGCACCATTCAGCTCCTTGTATAAAGAGGCTCCGTCTAAATAACGGAGTTTATTTCTGTACTTTAACCAGACACACGGCGCACGTTATTGTTCGGAGCACGGTCGCTAACGGAAGCAGAAAGCTGACTGTGGTTGAACTGTGTTGTACTACGTATTAAATTAAAAAAAAAATCTGTGCTAAGTCCTCCAAAGTCCTCATCTCCGGTCTGCATTGAATATCTCGGTAGTTTCTCCCCCGCTGACCGGCTGGTTTCCGGGGGTCTGTCCGGTAATGATGCCGGCTTTAGAGAAACATCGGACAGAAGTCTGAGCAGACACGTTAGTCCAGGACCCACAATCCACCACATGTTGTGGGGGTGTAACTCCTCTGCACTGCCCCCAGTCCTGGTAAACGTGTGTTCATGTCTCTCATCCATCGCTCCACGACCCCCCAGCTTCACTTTAAAGGCTCTGTTCACACCGTTGTCCACGGGGGGAGGTCTTTCGTTAATCCTCTAGGATGAAGACAAGCTCCGAGTTCAGCCGCTTGACGTGTTTCTGACAGAAGCGGTGGTGTGTGTGGGGGGGGCATTGAGTCACAGATCAAGAGAGATGGAGAAGCGTGAAAAAATCCCCCCGGTCTCTTTACGTGAACCGGAAGAACCGGAACTGATAGCCTGGAGTTTACGTGTTGTGTCGTAAGCGTGTCTCTTCACTGACGTCATCGTAGGGGGTCTTCAGCCAATCAGATGTGGTTACCAGCATACCTGCGGTACAGTCCCGGTATCCCCCCTATACCGGTACCTACCGGAGGTGTGACAGACGGAGCCTCGCGTCATGTTCTCTGATTGGTCCATCGCTGCCGGCATACGTAGTGACGTAATACGTCCTATGTCGGTGGACAACGGTCAATCTGACGGATCGCTGACTGAAGTCACACAAAGTGTACATATAAGACGCTTAATGTTAAAAGGCACAGCGTTGTTTTTCGAGAAATTTTAAGGGAACAGAAACAGAAACGTTATAATTCCGTTTCTGTTCGGAACGAACCAATTGGCAAAAAATTCTGGTTCAAAGACCTGATTACAACACACACCCACGCACACGTCACTTCCCCTACGGGATAAAGAGTGTATAGAGATGTTTACCATCCCTTGTGTTTTGTCTAATACTTCGTGCTGTTCTGTCTGATGTACTGCCTGTGTTGTACTGTCTGTGTTGTACTGTCTGTGTTGTCCTGTCTGTGTTGTACTGCCTGTGTTGTCCTGTCTGTTTTGTACTGCCTGTTGTACTGCCTGTGTTTTACTGCCTGTTTACCGTGGGTCAGAGAGGACTGTAATTTCATCTGTGCTGTATGTCGTGCATATATGTACCTTATACTGCCCACAGTATAAGGTACACCTGGGCGACCCAGTCGGGGCGATCACTCCCCGGCTTGTGTCCAAGTAGCGCACCACGGATCCCCCCTACGGATCCACAGCCACCGCAAGGCCTTTTCTGCAGCCTCAAGGATGTTCTTGGTGGCTCTCCTCCACTGCCGTCCTCTAATTCCAAGGAGTTTGAACACTCTCTGGAGTGAATGACCAGCGAAACCTCTGCACCTGATTTCAATGGGCTCACAGCGGGCTTCCCAGCCGTTTCTTCGGCACTCACTGGTGAGCTCAGAGCATTTGGCACTCTTGCGCTCATTGGCTTCGTCAATACTGTCCTCCCATGGTACAGACAGTTCCAATATGACCACTTGCTTGTTGGACTCCGAAGATAGCTACCACTTCACTCCGCCTGACATGGTGTTATGTTGGTTGGAAACTTGAGTTGCCTTCCCAGGTCAACTAGTAGCAGCCAATCACGAGTGGTGCGAGGAGCCCTCCTGAAGAGTTTGGCTGGTGGTTTGCCTTCTGACCTGCTTTAACAAACGTGATTGGCTGCTTCGTGGCGACTTGGGCCTTGCTGTCCTGTATCGCTGTGCAGATAGAATCCGCAAAGGATTTTAAAACTTGGTCGTGGCGCCAGTGATACCACCCCTCTCCTAATGCCTTTGGGCAGAAACTCAGGATGTGCTCTATGGTGCCCCTCCTCTGGCATAACTTGCACTCTAGAGTGTCTGCCAGGCCCCTGGTGTGAAGGTTGGCAGGACTTGGGAGAACGTCGTAGACGGATTGTATGAGAAACTTTGTCATCTTGGACCAGTTGGCGCTTCTCCTTTCCACAGACAAGGCTTTCGAAAACTGCCAAGGCCTGCTCCTCACATTGCCACAGTTCCGACCAAGGTTTTATGCCACAGCCTTGCCTCTGCTCTGCTGACGGCTTCTGTGCTTGCCACTTCCTCCCAGTCTTAACAAGGATCCCTGGTGAGGCCACCTTTGTATCTGCCAAGTCCCTGGACATCATCACTTCTCTGGAGCAGGTGACTTTGAACTCCTCTGTTAGTCCACTGAAGGGGAGGTGCAGCTTGTTGGAATGGCCATACAGGGCAATGCTGCTTAAGGACCGAGGGAGCCCCAGCCATCTCCTGAGAAACCTGCTGTTGGTCGTTTCTACTGCCTCTACTGTTGTTACTGGTACCTCGTAGACTAACGGGCCAGAGTATTCTAGGCAGGACTCAATGCTGGTACATCCAGGCCTCGAATTTTCATGGGAGACAGGATTTGTCAATGGCTGTAAGCCACAATGACAAGACAGTCTTTGTCTGCTTTACTGCCGCTGAATCCTTCAGGGAGCTGGCAAAGATTTTATCCAGGCTCTTGACAGGCTTTTCGGTCACTGTTGGTATCTTGATCCTTCCCAGTGTAAAGCGGAAATTGTCAGCCACTTTACCTTTTGTCAGGACCAGAGACCTAGACTTCGCTGGCTTGAAGCTCATCTTCGCCCATGTGATCAGCTGCTCAAGGCCCTGAAGGAACCACCTGCACCCAGGAACAGATGTAGTCATGACTGTTAAGTCATCTATAAAGGCTCTTATGGGCGGGTGCCGGGTCACTGATCTTGACTTAGGTCCTCTGCATTTGACTTCGGCCAACTTAACAATCGTGTTCATGGCCAAGGAGAAGAGTGAAACTGAGATTGTACAGCTGGTGAGTAAGCCCTTCTCCAGGCGGTGCTAGGCAGAGGTTATTTGGCCTGAGGAGACTCTTGTGCTAAAGTCATTGTAAGTCCATGATGAGGTTGCAAAATTTTGCAGCAATGTGGTGTGTTGTTAGTGCTGTCTCAACAAGCTTGTGCGGGATAGATCCGTATGCGTTAGTTAAGTCAAGCCAAAAGGTTGCCAAGTCTCCTTTGCTTTCCTTGCCTCGCGGATCAACTGCGTCACCACTCCTGTATGCTCGAGGCACCCAGGTTCTCCTCCCTTCTGGACAGAGATATCTATGTAGGCGTTCTTCAAGAGGAACTCTGTTAGCTGTTGGGATAAAATCTTGCTCTCAACGCTGAGCAGTGAGATTATACGAAACTGCTCGATGTTGCTAGAGTTCTCTTCCTTTGGGATCCAGATGCCTTTGGCGTGCCTCAACTAGGCAGCTACTTTCCCTCTCCACCAAATCACTTTGAAGATCTTCCATAGGCGCTTGAGCAACTGTGGGCACTGATTATAGACCTTGTAGGGTACGCTGCCGGGGCGGGAACTGAACTGTATCTTGCAGCTTTGACAACCTCCCTTACCCCTGACAAGGTGGGCTCAGCACTGTTGAAATGAGACACTGGTTCAGCAGGTGTCACCAGTGCCTTGCAAGGGCCAAGCTCTTGATCTCTTGAAAAAGCCAGAGTCAAAAAAAATAAATCCAAGTGATGCCACATTCATGTGCTGGATGAACTGACATCCTGGAGACTGACCACTGAGGTGCTGTAGCCACAATGAGAGGTTTATGGTGAGTCTACAGAGTAGAAACGATAGAGCAGCAGTGTAGTCTACTTTTCACTGGTAAGGGATGTTTGAGGTGCACATCTTTTGGATTTATTAGCAATAAGCAACCTGGAGGAAAAAAGGTGATGGGGTAATTGAAGCTTGTGGGCCGTCATTCTCGTCTGGCAGCAGAGGAAACAGGCCTACCCTTTAGACTCTCTCAGTAAGGGAAATGCAGGTTATTCAGACCATCAGGGCAAATACAGCTAAATGTTTCCCACTTCGATAAGTTAAAATCAAGCATCACAGAAAATATTAATGAGCAAATAAAGGTAAAATGTATTTATTACAGTATATATGAACAAATACAGCCAATATGTATGGATGTGTACACACACAAGCACGTATACAATGCAATGCATATGTTCTGTAATTGTACTCTGTAAGGTACACACATAACACTAAAGTTACAATGGAGGCTTTATTTTTATTTTAAGGAGACAAAGTGTGACAAAGCGAGCAGAGAAAAATGTGTGTTTGTAATTAAGGCTCCTGACGGCGCCCCCTGTGAGCGGCTTTTATCAGCCCATCCTGGTGAAATGTGAGCAAATATGTTCTTGGGCTGCTTGTTTGTGGCTCCTGAATAATTTAAGAGTAATTGCACTGGGAAATATATTGCATCATATGTCATATAATTGTCTAGACTTTTGGCTGAGCTCACACTGAACCACAAAGGCACAGTTTTAGTCATTTCTGGTGTGGATAAAAAGGTGAAGAGTAGAAATAAATATTTCTATTCATGTTATTGTGATGATGTGCATAAAAGTGATGTCTTAAATTTGATCTGATCTCTAAGGCTCAGTTATCTGGCAACACCTGTGAATATACAGTATGTGGAACACGGTTACATACCATGCATGCCTGATCAGATTACTCGTGAAAGATTTTCAATAGATTACTTTCACCTTTAATCCCAGTTTGGATTAGAATGATTTTGACAAAGCACTTAAAAAAAATAAAAATACAGATTTAAGCAGATAATCAGTCAGAGGCAGGTGTTGCTCTTCAAATATTTATGGATAGATTCAGTGTATTGTGAGTGATGGCACCTATAAAAATATCTGTATTTTTTATTAACACCCCCCACACACACACACACACATAACACACAGTTACGTAAGTAATGTTTTCATGATGAAATAAAAGAACTACAGATGCTGCAGAACTAATCTGTAACTTGTAACTTTAATTATTTCCTCTCAAATAGCCTCAACGTCTACTGAGTAAAAAATGAATGACTAGTATTGTGTTAAGCCCATTTTATGTTATGAGTTACTTCAGTTAAAATTTTATTATTTCTTTAGACGTCCACTGCTAAAATGTTTGCTTGTATATTAGCCTGTAGATTGATTCTTAGACTGTCCACTAAATTCTTCAGAAGTTATTATATCCTATTTGAGTATACAGTATATTTAATTTGACTGCAGGGCAAGTGTACTTGTGGGTGGAAATTCACAACCTGAGCCAAACATTCCAATTCTTTTTTGTTTGTTTGTTTTGATCCAGTCACACATCAAATGGCAAAACATACATTTTTCATACTTTTTTTTATTTTATGGTTTCTACAGGGGACAAACAATACAAGTAGGACTGCTGACATACTTTTTTTTTTTTTTTTTTTTTACAATTTTTGTCTCTAATCTTCATTAATCTCAATGAAATGTAATGAAATTAATTTTTTTTGTTTGTTTGCTTGTTTGTTTTTTTAAAAAAACCCCACAAAAAAATTGGTCCACATTTTTTTTCATCTTTTAAGTTAGGGTTTGGAGGTGTTAAAATTCTTAATGTCATTATTCACACTTAAAAACGTGATAACCTGAAAAAGAACATTGAATTATCTTGAAGTCACTTGAGCCATTACAGCACAGCCAACATCCGTTTTTAAACAAACAAACAAACAAACAAACAAACAAACACATATTTTTGTCGTATTTTATCAGAACAACACTTTTCAAAACCAGTGCAAGACTATTTCTCTGGGTAATTCATTTTAAGATGTTGTCTTTTGGTCTTTTGTCAATTACTGTATGTCTTAATGGTTTTGAGTTGATGCAAGAACAAAATTCAGTGTTCAGATCTCCAATGTTCCAATGTTTTACAAATCATGACATTCTGTTTCTAATTTTCTGATGTTCTACATAGATGAGTTGTCAGTTCATCACTGGGCCACATGAAAGTCGAACTATTTACACTTGAATTCATGCCTGTAGCTAAATCAAAGTAACAGACTCAGCTCAGCGATTTGGAGGTGGGATGAAGCTGGAAAACACAAAACAAACAAAGAGAGGACATGAAACTTTACACAGAGGCCAGGACATCCTTACTGTAGGACAGTGATGCTACTGGGGTCTACAGTTTGGGGTCTTTAAAGCCTCATCCAGGTAACCCAGCAGTGGCTCATCAGACTCCAGCTGGTGTTAAGTTGGCAAATGTCATTAGACCCCTGTCTTCGTGAGAAAAAAGTTTGCACAGAAAATCAGAAGTTCAAAGTCTATAATAATGTGCAAACTGTCTGCTGTTACATCTTTTAACCCCTGGTTCCGTCCCTGTGGGCAATAACATCCAGTTAGTTTGAATAACAAGCGTATGTAATGAGTCTTAGGCAGAATGCTGCTGAGTTTAACTTTAACATCCATGAGCACTACCCTCTCTGCATGGCACCGCCTAATTGTTAGTGCTGCTTTGAGTCCCATATCATAGGAAGCCTGGCTTACATAATGTATATCTCACACCTTTATGATTGTCAAGTCAAGTGAACAAAAGACAGGAAGGATCTGTGGGAGAAAGAGAAAGAAATTCTGAGTAGAGACACAGACCACAGTAACAATAACAACTATTATATCAGAAAGAATGTCTCTCCTGCAGTGTCTGCCTGTTGCATCATAGCTAAAGACTGGAATACACCAGTCCTATTATAAGTATTACTAAACAAGAATCTTTTTAGGTTATTCATTAAAGCACAGAGGGTATTTACTTCCTGAACTGAAACAAAAATGGTCTTGAAGGAGATGAGCCTGATCATTCTACCATTCTACCTTTGGAGACCCTATATGGGTTGTAGGCGTCTCTGCATTCTAATGGGTAGTAATGTACAGTATTTTACACACTATAAGGAACACTCTTAGTGGAGCTGGAAGCCAAGTTAGCACCATCCATAGTAGGTACCAGACAGACCATGAGATGGTTAGGACCCAGAGCAATGACTACATTCATTCATCTGAGCAGCTTCTTCTGATTTAGCGGGTCACAGAGGTTGCTGGAGGATATCCCAATAGACCTTTGGGCGAGAGCCACACAAAAAACTAACAATGACTCACAATGAGAGAACCCACACCGACACAGTGAGAACATATCAACTACCCTCAGAGAGGACTCGAACCCAGAGCCTTCTGGCTGTAAGGCAGCAGCCCTACTCACTGCGGCACCGTGCCACCCATGATTACTACATGTTTGTCAAAATTTATTCAAATAACTTTGTATTGTATTTGTACTATGATGAGCTCTGAAGCTGTTTTAATGATAGATTGATCACAATTTAGTCGGGGTCTATTGGACAGGTTGTATTTTTTGATCAAGTAATAGACACTATAGTAATAGAAGCAGTAGAAAATGATGAAAATCTTTGTGGACATCTGCAGAATAATGGAGAGATAATTGTTTTACTGTTCCTGTAAAAGATGTGCATACATGTTTACAAATAGCCATGAAAAAATGCAAAAGAAAATATGATTAATTTAAAATAAAAGAAATGTATACTACTGTGTACACAGTAATCCCGCTGTTAATCCATTCCAGGACCCACCCACAAATAATAAAATCCCACAGTATAGCGATAAACTATTTTATTATTCAGGGTAATTTAAACGTTTATGAGCCCTCCCCATGCTGATATTAAACCACCTTCTATCTGTGTTACCTTTAAAACACTCTGATAGACTGTTTAAAGCACTTTTGAGTTTCATGGAAGTCCGAGACTCATGGAACGTGACGCACTTCTGGATGTTGTCAGCCAATAGAATGCGCGTACGGTATCATGTGACTGCCTACTAAAAATCTGCAATGAGGTGAAGTCAGGCATCTTGAAGCACGAATACAGGAGGGATTACTGTAGTTTGAAAAGCTCAAGAAATTCAGAACTTTATGTTCAGCTTTATCAAACTCCAGGAAATCATCCAAGACCCTTCCACTGTGAAAAAATTCTAATGCCTGTTTCATGTTTTTAGCGAGTTTTTAGCGTGTATATGGCGTGTTTGAATGGGAGTGACAAATAGATACACTGCTGACATTTGCAACTCATGGCACTTGTTTGAACTACTTCATGAGGGCTAAAAAAGTACGAATGTATTACAAATTAATTAGAAATATATATTCGTTATGTATTAATATTCATAATGATATAGGCGCAAGAGGACACAAGCCAGTGTCTTACTGTGCTGGTTCCAAGCCCAAATAAATACAGATGATTGTTTCAGGAAGGGCATCTGAAGTAAAACTTTTGTCAAATCAAACATGGAAATCAAACCTATGACTCCCGTACCGGATCGGTCGAGGTCCGGATTAACAACGACCGCCATCCGCGCTGTTGACCTACAGGGCACCGGTGGAAATTGGATTACTGTTGGTCAAAGAAGGAGAGGAGGAAAGAGTGTTCGTAGGAAGAGAGAGAAGAAGAACGCCAACAGTATAAGACTGAGAGTAGGGACGTTGAACGTTGGAACTATGACAGGAAAAGGTAGAGAGTTGGTTGACATGATGCAGAGGAGGAAGGTAGACATACTGTGTGTACAGGAGACCAGGTGGAAAGGTAGCAAGGCTAGAAGTTTAGGAGCAGGGTTCAAGTTGTTCTATCATGGTATAGATGGGAAGAGAAATGGAGTAGGAGTTATCTTGAAGGAGGAGTTTGTTAGGAATGTCCTGGAGGTAAAAAGAGTGTCAGATAGAGTGATGAGTCTGAAGCTAGAAATAGAAGGTGTGATGTTCAATGTTGTTAGCGGGTATGCTCCACAGGTAGGATGTGAGCTGGAGGAGAAGGAGAAATTCTGGTTGGACTTTGATGAAGTGATGCAGAGCATGCCTAGAAGTGAGAGAGTTGTCATTGGAGCAGACTTCAATGAACATGTTGGTGCAGGAAACAGAGGTGATGAGGAGGTGATGGGCAGGTTTGGTATCCAGGAGAGGAACGCAGAAGGACAGATGGTAGTTGACTTTGCAAAAAGGATGGAAATGGCTGTAGTGAATACTTTCTTCCAGAAGAGGCAGGAACAGAGTGACCTATAAGAGTGGAGGTAGGAGCACACAGGTAGACTACATCTGGTGTAGACGGTGTAACCTGAAGGAGATCAGTGACTGTAAAGTAGTGGTAGGTGAGAGTGTAGCCAAACAGCATAGGATGGTGGTGTGTAGGATGACTCTGGTGGTGAGGAAGATCAAGAGGGCAAAGGGAGAGCAGAAGACAAAATGGTGGAAGCTGAAAAAGGAAGAGTGTTGCATGACTTTTAGGAAGGAGTTAAGACAGGCTCTGGGTGGTCAGGAGGTGCTTCCAGATGACTGGACAACTACAGCTAATGTGATCAGGGAGACAGGTAGGAGAGTACTTGGTGTGTCATCTGGAATGAAAGTAGATAAGGAGACTTGGTGGTGGAATGAGGAGGTACAGGAGTGTATACAGAGAAAGACGTTAGCTAAGAAGAAGTGGGACACTGAGAGGACTGAGGAGAGTAGACAGGAGTACAGGGAGATGCAGCGTAAGGTGAAGGTAGAGGTAGCAAAGGCCAAACAAGAAGCTTATGATGACTTGTATGCTAGGTTGGACAGTAAGGAGGGAGAGACCGATCTATACCGGTTGGCAAGACAGAGAGACAGAGATGGGAAGGACGTGCAGCAGGTTAGGGTGATTAAGGATAGGGATGGAAGTCTATTGACAGGTGCCAGTAGTGTGATGGGAAGATGGAAAGAGTACTTTGAAGAGTTGATGAACGTGGAAAATGAGAGAGAACAAAGACTAGAAGAGGTGACTGTTGTGGACCAGGATGTAGCAAAGATTAGTCAGGATGAAGTGAGGAGGGCATTGAAGAGGATGAAGAGTGGAAAGGCAGTCGGTCCTGATGATATACCTGTAGATGTTTGGAAGTGTCTAGGAGAGGTGGAGTAGAGTTTCTGACTGGGTTGTTCAACAGGATCTTAGATAGTGAGAAGATGCCTGAGGAATGGAGGAGAAGTGTGCTGGTGCCCATTTTTAAAAACAAGGGAGATGTGCAGAGTTGTGGCAACTACAGAGGAATAAAGCTGATGAGCCATACAATGAAGTTATGGGAGAGAGTAGTGGAAGCTAGACTAAGGGCAGAAGTGAACATTTGTGAGCAGCAGTATGGTTTCATGCCAAAACAGAGTACTACAGATGCAGTATTTGCTTTGAGGATGTTGATAGAGAAGTACAGAGAAGGCCAGAGGGAGCTGCATTGTGTTTTTGTAGATCTGGAGAAAGCTGATGACAGGGTGTCCAGAGAGGAACTGTGGTATTGTATGAGGAAGTCTGGAGTGGCAGAGAAGTATGTTAGAGCGGTGCAGGACATGTATGAGGACTGTAAGACAGTGGTGAGGTGTGTGTAGCTGTGACAGAGGAGTTCAAGGTGGAGGTGGGACTGCATCAGGGATCAGCTCTGAGCCCCTTCTTGTTGCTATGGTGATGGACAGGCTGACAGACGAGGTTAGACAGGAATCTCCATGGACTATGATGTTTGCAGATGACATTGTGATCTTTAGTGAGAGCAGGGAAGAGGTGGAGGAGAAGCTAGAGAGGTGGAGGTTTGTCCTGGAAAGGAGAGGAATGAAGGTTAGCCGCAGTAAGACAGAGTACATGTGTGTGAATGAGAGGGACCCAAGTGGAAGAGTGAGGTTACAGGGAGAAGAGATCAAGAAGGTGGAGGATTTGAAGTACTTAGGGTCAACAGTCCAGAGCAATGGAGAGTGTGGAAAAGAGGTGAAGAAGCGTGTCCAGGCAGGATGGAACGGGTGGAGGAAAGTGTCAGGTGTGATGTGTGATAGAAGAGTTTCAGCTAAAATGAAAGGAAAGGTGTACAAAACTGTGGTGAGACCAGAGATGTTGTTTGGTCTAGAGACAGTGTCCCTGAGGAAAAGACAGGAGACAGAGCTGGAGGTAGCAGAGATGAAGATGCTGAGGTTCTCTCTGGGAGTGACCAGGATGGATAGGATCAGGAATGAGTACATCAGAGGGACAGCACATGTTAGAGGTTCTGGAGATAAAGTCAGAGAGGCCAGACTGAGATGGTTTGGACATGTCCAGAGGAGAGATAGTGAATATATTGGTAGAAGGATGCTGAGTTTTGAACTGCCAGGCAGGAGGCCTAGAGGAAGACCAAAGAGGAGGTTTATGGATGTAGTGAAAGAGGACATGAAGGTAGTTGGTGTGAGAGAAGAGGATGAGAAGACAGGGTTAGATGGAGGACACTGATTGGCTGTGGCGACCCCTGAAGGGAAAAGCCCAGAGGAGGAGAAGAAGATTCTTTATATATTCATTATATATGCGATTCATTATAAATATACTGTATACTGCTGCACTAACCTCTAATCCAATTTGCACAAGATAGTATCTGAAACACAATGAGATCACAAGTCAAACAGACATCACAGGTCACATGTGGACACGTCATCACATGTGTGTAAAAAAAACTTTTTAGAAGCAAAGACCAGTGAATAATTTTCTTCTACATTTTCATGTGAATATTAAACACAGTAAATGAGCAAAATGTGCTACAAAACACCACAGGAATCATCAGATAATTGTAGAATTAAGTTGACAAACGTTCAACATGCCTTTTGTAAGTAACAACAGATAAAATTTTGCCAGAGGCCTTCCATCATAATACAAACTCTCTGTGAGGCGGGGGGTACTCCGGGTACGATGCCAGAATACCGCGGTAAATATCAGATAATGCTTTATTTTGCTTTATTTTCAGGAAGACTTTCAAAAATAAATATTCATCTTAGATACAAAAGGCAGACAACTATTATTATATCTTTCTGTAATCGCTCAGTTAAAGGAAAGCAGCTTGAGAAATCTGCACATTTATGTTGATTGAATCATAAAATATGCCAACTGCAAAACCTATTAATTTTTCATCATTTGTTGCCAACATTAAAATTCCTAAAGCAAAAAGTTTTTTTTTTTTTAATCATTAAAAATACACCTTTTTAAAAAATACTCTGGTATTTTCTTGTGATTTCTTTTTTTTTCTAGCTGCCAGTAACATCTTTAGTGACACGTGTGGTGATTTATTCATTTATTCAAGTTTGGATTCAGTAATGCTGTAAAATTCCCTGTGTGATCAGGAATTACAGTCTAATGGATTTGACTGCAATGTCAGTTGTATATCAAAATACCATTAACTCAAAGAAACTTTTCCTTCCCAATAATTGCTCCATTCATGTCACTGCATTTTCACTGAGCTCACACATCCCTGAAGGATTGTTTTATTAAATTTCAAAGTGTGTCTATTTTTTTTATTTCTTTGCATTCAATGTGCATTTAAGATTCAAATTTTGCTAGGTGATGTATATTCTTGTATAGTGGCACCAAACTAAATGATGGTGACAATAAGATAATAAACATCACCTATCAAATCTGTTTTTTTTACAGTTTGACAAAGTACTTTTGATTTAGTATTTAGCCAAAAACACTTGTGACCACTTTCACTACAGCCTCACACACAGAAACTAGGCAGATCAACAACTTTGGAATATAAAAATCAGACTTGAATGACTTTAATTAGAATGTGTTGTTGCCAACACTGGGTCAGTGTTCTATTTTTTAGGTTAGAGGGGTTTTATCCAATCAGAATTCAGCTAGCTTGTTTTGCCAGGTTGAATGAAATCTGCCCAAGGCCTTCAGAATCTAGAATGCAGGCGTCCCTGCACTGTGAGTGAACGGGAACATGTTGTTGATAGACAGATGTGATAGCCTATCAGATCATGAGGCGGTGACTGTAGGCTTTCTAGCTTGCCTCATGTTGACCTGACATGTACGTGGTCCTTTCATTACAATATTGCAACGTGAGAATAATATTTGATAATTCAGACTATTAGACGTATTGTTAGCTCTGCAGTTCATACCGTGTGTTCAACATGTTTAAGGGTATGTAATAATTTCACATGTGGTTGAACAGTTTTAATTATTTTTGAACTGATCTTAATCAGCAGTTGCTTTTCTGAGAAAAAAAGGGGGGGGGGGTTGTGGCAGCAGTAGCTAAGTCCACAAGAACTAGACTTGGGAACCCTGTCCAAGACCAAAGGATGGAGTGTGAACTGACACCTCCTGAGCACCTCTGTAGTGCTCACGGGACTGTACACACTATATATATATATATATATATATATATATATATATAGTGTGTACAGTCCCGTGTGTGTGTAACACACACACACAGGACACCTGTGTGTCCTGTGTGTATATATATATATATATATATATATATATATATATATATATATAGCCATATAGACAACATGGAGGGACAAGCCCCTACACGGCATGTACCACCGCCATTGAGATGGTTACTGGTTCTTGTTCTGGGAGGCAGCTGTGGTCAGTCCTTAGGTCCACTAGCCACTGGGCATCGGTGTTGTGTGATGCTTCTCTTTCCCATATGCCCTTCCAGTATTTCTCCACCTCAGCTCTTGGTGGGTCTGGCCGGATGCTATTTCCCTGCCACTGAGAGTACACCTTTGCTGGTTGAGTGGAGAAGGTCTTGTTTATTCTCCTGGCCTCAATCTCCTTGGTGTATCGCTTCAGTCGGGTAGCCAGAGCTGTTAGTCTCTGGCAGTTTGAAGTGCTTCAGGTATGGAGAGCTTGCTGTATTTCCTGGGTACCCCTTTATTCACGATGTTCCCCTTCTGTAGCTCGGCTAGCTGGCTGACTTCTCTCCATGTCGCCTTTATCTTGGCCTCTAACCGTCTCTTCCATGGAGGGTATTGTTTGTTATGCCCTGTGTTGATCTTGTATCCCAGCATTTCGAGGATTACTGTTGCTGTACTGTGGATCAGCTTGTTGGTCTCAGTTATGTTCCCTGTGGGGATGGTTCTTATTGCAGCATTCACATCTTCTAGCAGATCTTCTGAAGGTACTTGACAAATTAGTTTCAGTATTTGTTGGAGGCTCCAGGTTTCCATTTGGGTCACGATCTTCCTTCGCAGGTCAGCAGCTCTTGTATTGAGGCTGTCTATGTCTCTTGGGGCTTGGTACCCAATCACGGATTGTGGGGGGGGGGTGATATCCCCCCGCTGACCTGGCGTCATGGCTCCCCCTTGCCGTAGCATTGTTGTAGTATTTCATCGATCTCTAGTTGTGACAGCAGTTTTCGGTTACGGATGTTGGAACACTGGGCTAACAGCTGTTTCTTTGTTAGCCTTGATTGTGGGTTTCGAAGCATCCATTGGTCCCACATCCGCCCCATATATCCCCTCTCTCTGGGATTACTTGTGTAGTAGCATTCCAACAACTCCGTATTCTCCGCCCTTGTCCATGTGTGTCTTGTTCCAGTAGCCCATTTCTCATCAGATCTGACGCGGACCTTGTTAACCCGGGCGACGTCCGAGCTGGTATGACTCTGTCTTTATTGTGTTCACTCATGTTTGAGGTATTTGAGGTATCTGCATTTGTGTACGTTGACTGGATAGTGTTTGTCCCGACCGGGATTCGAACCCACAACCTCCTGCATTCAAGTCAGATGACTTAACAAATGATATATATATATATATACTGTATACTGTATATGCATGCAACTGCTAACCTGTGTGAAGGTTTCTGTGTTTGACAGTATTCTAATTTTCTCCAGGTCCAAGCAGTAACGTGTTACATTCATGCCAGGTTCTTCAGAGACACCTTGAGAACCAGCTCTTTGTTGAATTAGAGAAATGTGAATTCCACATTTCTAAGGTATCATTATTCAGATTCATCATTAGCACAGGGGAGTCAGGATGGACTTGTGAAACGGTCAGTGCTGTCACTGATTGGGGGTATTCATTCAACTTGCAACGAGCTTCAGTGTTATCCAAAAGCTGTTGAGTCGATCCACTGGATGTTAAGAAAGTTCTTGAAGATGTTTCGTCTCTCATCCAAGAGACTTCTTCAGTTCTGAAGAACCAGTGGATCGACTCAACAGCTTTTGGATAACCATGACCTGGATGACTGAGAACCTACACAGACATCGAGCTTCAGTGGTGTTTGGAGTTCACCAACATCTACTGAGGGTGTGTCAGGAACTACCGGGCTAGAGAATCCCTTTCAAATGGTCTGTGACCACAGAGAAAGTGTTTTTTTGTGATCTGAAGAATCGCTGTCCCTCTGTTCCTATTCCCATCTTCCTAGATCCTGCCCAGCAGTTCATATGGAGATGGATGCTTCAGACTTTGGGCTGAGGAGTGTTGTCCCAGGGGTCAGTTTGAGACCAGAAGATCCATTCCTTTGTTGAAGCACAAACTTCCTCCCTCAGAGAGGAACTATGACATTGGAAATCAAGAATTACTGGCAATTAAGTTGGTCCTTGAGTAGTGAAGACACAGTTTGAGGGGGTAGAGAAACCGTTTCTAATCTGGATGGACCACATGAACCTGGGGTATATCTGTTCTAATCAACTGATCAACTGTTGAACTCTAGGAGAGACAGATGTGCACTCTCCTTTAATCGCTTTGATTTCTATCATTTCGATCAGGTTCAATCAGCACTAAACCTGACATCCTGTCCACACAGTTTCATCCAGACCTCCATCCCAGCCTGATAGAATCGTCCCACCTGACTCCGTCATCAGCCCTGTAACAGGAGAGGTAGAGGATATCATGTGAGAGTAACATCATGCTCATGAAGTGAGTTATGATGGGATGTTATTCTGGTTAAAATGATCTGTAGAGACAGGAATATCTGGAAAAAATATTTTGTTTACTTAAATTAAAATGTAAAGGTAAATTGACAATGTAGAAACTGAACAGTTTTTCGGCTGTCCCTGAAGTGTATATATTAGAAAGAAATATCTTTGTTACTGCTCAGTTGAGGTAAAGAAGATATTTACTGTAAGTTTCTATTATTTGACAGTTAAAGCTGTATCTAATTTAATAGGCTGGTAACTCACAGGCAGATTAAAGTGCTCTTTCTGGACACGCTGTCTTGAAACCATAGAACACTACCAGTCTTCTCACATCCCCACTGGCCCTTAAAGGATCTAGCAGACATCACCATGACAACCAGACAGCCAGAGGGTGTTACATGATCCTCCAGATCTAATTAGTAGTATAGGATAGGATTCAATTTGAATAGATGTGATTGCATTAACAATAGATTAAGTTTATTGTGTTATTTGCTTCAGAAGGGCAGGGTGATCTGAGCTCTGTAAGACTCCTGGGGAGGGACGATGGAAGCTTGATTTATATATCGTAAGCAGAGAAAGGGGCTCAGGTCAAATTGTTCTCTTTTATAAGTCATTAAAATCAGAGTGGAGAAAAACATTTCCAGCTGTCAACCTTCTCATACGGACTTGACTAATATATTCAGCAGTGATTTAGATTTTCACATTCATTACTATGAACCTCAACACTTGACTCTTGAGCTTTTCATGCTGTCTCATACCAATGGTGTTCACCATATTTACAAGATCAAATGTTATATTAGGCCACTGTAATCTCTGGGTTTTTGGTTACTGGTATTTCTTTTCTCCTCTTTTTACGATCAATCCTCAACTGCCATTCCTACCAGCACCACCTGCTCCTCACTAGTGTTTCCTGACTATCTCCTCACCAGCCTGCCTCTCATCCCCCCCTCAGCCAAATCTGACGTTCATTGTGAGAAATGTCATCTTACGCTAAGCCTGACAAAAAGTGGGCCATTTCTGAATCCAAAATAAAAAACTCTTCAAATCTTCTTCTTTTCCTTTCGGCTTTTCCCTTCAGGGGTCTCCACAGCCAATCGTGTCCTCCATCTAACCCTGTCTTCTGCATCCTCTTCTCTCACACCAACTACCTTCATGTCCTCTTTCACTACATCCATAAACCTCCTCTTTGGTCTTCCTCTAGGCCTCCTGCCTGGCAGTTCAGAACTCAGCATCCTTCTACCAATATATTCACTATCTCTCCTCTGGACATGTCCAAACCATCTCAGTCTGGCCTCTCTGACTTTATCTCCAGAACCTCTAACATGTGCTGTCCCTCTGATGTACTCATTCCTGATCCTATCCATCCTGGTCACTCCCAGAGAGAACCTCAGCATCTTCATCTCTGCTACCTCCAGCTCTGTCTCCTGTCTTTTCCTCAGGGACACTGTCTCTAGACCAAACAACATCGCTGGTCTCACCACAGTTTTGTACACCTTTCCCTTCATTTTAGCTGAAACTCTTCTATCACACATCACACCTGACACTTTCCTCCACCCGTTCCATCCTGCCTGGACACGCTTCTTCACCTCTTTTCCACACTCTCCATTGCTCTGGACTGTTGAGCCTAAGTACTTAAAATCCTCCACCTTCTTGATCTCTTCTCCCTGTAACCTCACTCTTCCACTTGGGTCCCTCTCATTCACACACATGTACTCTGTCTTACTGCGGCTAACCTTCATTCCTCTCCTTTCCAGGACAAACCTCCACCTCTCTAGCTTCTCCTCCACCTGTTCCCTGCTCTCACTACAGATCACAATGTCATCTGCAAACATCATAGTCCATGGAGATTCCTGTCTAACCTGGTCTGTCAGCCTGTCCATCACCATAGCAACAAGAAGGGGCTCAGAGCTGATCCCTGATGCAGTCCCACCTCCACCTTGAACTCCTCTGTCACACCTACACACACCTCACCACTGTCTTACAGTCCTCATACATGTCCTGCACCGTTCTAACATACTTCTCTGCCACTCCAGACTTCCTCATACAATACCACAGTTCCTCTCTGGACACCCTGTCATCAGCTTTCTCCAGATCTACAAAAACACAATGCAGCTCCCTCTGGCCTTCTCTGTACTTCTCTATCAACATCCTCAAAGCAAATACTGCATCTGTAGTACTCTGTTTTGGCATGAAACCATACTGCTGCTCACAAATGTTCACTTCTGCCCTTGTTGCCACATTTCAGGCTTCAAACTTAAAGATAACAAACTGAAAATATTTTTCAAGAACCAACAACATGTGAGACACAATCGTGAAGTGGAACCAAATGTATTCAACATTTTATATTGTGTTTACAGATAAAAACCTGAAAAGTAGGATGTACAAATGTGAGACCAAATGACACACAGGTGGACTCTGTCTGTCATTGTTGTCATTCAGGTCAACACTGGATCATTCAGAGGTCATCAGAGAACTTCTGGAGTCGTTTGGCTGAGCTGAGAGAACAGGGGGCAATACTTCTGTACGTCCTGTACATGTTGTTGATTCTTGAAAAATATTTTCAGTTTGTTATCTTTAAGTTTGAAGTCTGAAATGTGGCAACATGTCAAAAAGTTCTTGTGGGGGGACCAATACTTTCTCAAGGCACTGTATATATCTGTATCTTCATCCATCCATCCATCCATGGATGAATGGATGGATGGACCAGTGAGTACTGCAGGTCAGAGGCCGATTACGCAAACAGGACCACATAATCTGCAAAAAGCAGAATATGGATGAAATAGATCATTAGTTTCCTGGTTCCACCCCGGGCGGCATTGGGGTGCAGTGGGTAGCGCTGTCGCTGCATAGCACGGTGGTTTCCGGTCGGGTCCTGCTCTGTGTGGAGTTAGAATGTTCTCCCCATGTCTGCTTGGGTTCTCTCCAGGTTCTCCAGCTTCCTCCCATCACTAAAAATATGCACTTAAGGTGAAATTTCCCGTTTCAAATTGCCCACAGGTGTTAGCGCGTGAATGGTTGTCTGTTCACAGGCGCTCCGCGGTGCGCTGGACTGTAATGTTAAGTGCTTCTCACTCTTGTGAGCGTTTAAACTGCATTTTCCCGCTCTTGAAAGGGCACTTGTTTCACAAGATTGGACTGAAATTCACTCAGTGACCAGGAATCTACTTTTTCTTTCTTTTATTTGAAAGTTGTTAAGCCACACAGGTGAAAAAACCTTTAAACACAAATACAATTAAAAAAAGATGTAACCCAAAAACCCCAAACAAACAATATACCCTAAAATTAAATATGTAATTTGTAAACTAATTTGAAGCCATTTCAACTACTACAAATTAACCCTGAAAATAGATAGATAGATAGATAGATAGATAGATAGATAGATTAGATAGATAGATAGATAGATAGATAGATAGATAGATAGATAGATAGATAGATAGATAGATTATTAATCCCGGAGGAAATTGCATATATCCACTGCTCAGGCATTAAATAACAAATAATACTGGATAAACACCAGGAGAAAAGGAAACATTGACATCACAGGACATACCACAAGACATACATTACACTAACAGACAGACACATGCAGCACTAACAGGACTTATATACTAAACTATAACTAAAATATAAACAGTATAAAATTTAAAAATATTACAGTATTAAAATATAAACAGTATAAAATAAAATCTAAACAGTATAAAATTGAATTAAAATATAAAACAGTATAAAAAATAAATAAATTATATATATATATATATATACAACAGTATAAAATTAAATTTAAATTAAATTAAATTAAATCCATATTCAACCCCATGCTGACCTCGCCACCCCCCCCCCCCCGCTCCTCCTGAGAGAGTCATTGTACCCCCTGATGGCACGAAGGAGGACCTCAGCCTCTCTGTGGAGGCGCTGTGTGACAGCAGTCTGTCGCTGAAGGTGCTTCTCTGCTGGGAGAAGGTGGTGTGTAGGGGGTGCCTGGTGTTGTTCATGATAGCCTTAATTTTAGACATGGTCCTGCTCTCCAGAAGCATATCCACAGAGTCCAGGCTCAGCCCGACCACTGAGCCCGCTCTGCGGATGAGTCTGTTCAGACGGTCCATATCTCTTTTCCTGGCCCCCCCACCCCCACCCCAACACACAATGGCGTATGACAGCACACTGGAGACTACGGACTGATAGAACATGAAAAGGAGCTTAGGACAGATGTTGAAGGAGGCCAGCCTCCTCAGGAAGTACATCCTGCTCTGCCCCTTCTTGTACACACAGTTGGAGTTGAGTGACCAGTCCAGTCTGCTGTCTAGCTGCAGTCCCAGGTACTTACAGTTTCCTACCACCTCCACCTCACTGCCTTTGATGATCACCGGCTGTGGAGAGGGAGGTGCCCGCCAGAAATCCAGAACCATCTCCTTTGTCTTGGAGACGTTGAGCTGGAGCTGGTTCTGTTGGCACCACTCCACGAAGTCAGCCACCAATGCCCTGTACCCCCCCTCATCACCCTCCCGGATACATGCCACTATCGCGGTGTCATCGGAGTACTTCTGTATGTGGCATGTATCCGAGTTGTGCTTGAAGTCTGATGTGTAGAGGGTGAAGAGAATGGGGGATAGAACGGTCCCCTGTGGCGCCCCCGTGCTGCTGGTCACCATAGAAGACAAACAGTCTCCCATACGGACGTACTGGGGTCTGTCCGTTAGGTAGTCCGTGATCCAGCTCACAAGGTAGGGGTCCACAGCCATGGAGGTCAGTTTATCCTGCAGGAGCCGGGGCTGGATGGTGTTGAAGGCACTCGAAAAGTCGAAGAAGAGCACTCTGACGGCACAGCCCCCCGCGTCCAGGTAGGAGAGTGTGCGGTGGAGGAGGTACAAGACAGCATCGTCAACCCCAACCTTGGCCTGATAGGCAAACTGGAGAGGGTCCATAGCACCCTGCACCTGTGGACGCATGAGCTCCAGGACCAGTCGCTCTAGGGTCTTCATTACGTGGGAGGTAAGAGCGACCGGTCGGTGGTCGTTGAGCTCAGTAGGGCGTCCTTTCTTGGGTACAGGGACAATGCAGGAGGTCTTCCACAGTGACGGGACCCTCCCCAGCCTTAGACTGAGGTTGAACAATTGTTGCAGGGGGTCCCCTAGTTCCGAAGCACAGGCTCGGAGGAGTCTTGGGGAGACCTTATCTGGTCCAGCCGCCTTGTAGGGACGGAGCCTCCTCAGCATTGTCGTCACCAGGTCTGCAGTGATGATGGTCTGGGTCGTGGTGGGAGCAGGAGGTTGTGGCGAGGTTGGAAGTCCAGTGGTTGAGGTGGGGCCGTTGAGCTTTGCAGTTCTTGGAGTGGGCTCGGGAGAAGTGGCAGGGGTGGAAGGAGAGGAAGCACAGGAGGAGGGAGCATCAGTGGAGCGGTCTGTAGGGCCAGGAGAGGTCTGTAGGCCAGGAGAGGTCTGTAGGCCAGGAGAGGTCTGTAGGCCAGGAGAGGCCTGGGACGAGGAGCCGGGAGTGGTGGGGGAGCTGAACCGATTGAAAAAGCTGTTAAGTTCATTCGCTCGTTCAATATTCCCCTCCACAGTGCTGCGCCCTTTCCCGTGTCCGGTGATGGTTCTCATCCCATTCCAGACCTCCCGCACTTGGTTGCGGGAGGTAGAAAATAGAATTAGAATTAGGTAGAAAATACTGACATTTAAAGCACCCAAACAGATTAAATACATTTCAAAGCATCATTCAACTTTTTTAAACATACACATTTTGGCAGCTTTTAACTTCCATAAATACAAATATCACAATTGACAAATTACTTATAACTAGAATCTCCTTTAAAATGCACATTTATAATTAAACTTTTCATCCACATGATATTAAATACATGACATTTTATCCTGAACTTTAATCACATGAGTTCTTCAATACATTAGGTTTAACCCTGACATGATTAACCCATGACACGCTGTAAAGGAGCGCAGGAAGAAGCTGAAAGGAAAGCTCTAACAAAAGAATACAAGGGAGGTTTGTTAGAGCATGAAGGCAATCACAGGTTATAGGTCGTGTGGACAGAAGAGTTGAAGGCGAACAAACTTTGTGTTCTTTAAATTCTGCGACACCATGCTGGAACCTGAGTGGACTTCTGGGCATGAGGCGAGGAGATGCTCTGAAATGATCCAGGCATTGTGGAATATGTTCATATTCTTTTGTTTATTCTTATATTTATTCCTAATTCTTTTAGCTCCCCATTCAAAATTCAAAATTCTTTTCCTTGACTTTCCTGTGGTACTTTCTGGAGTCGTGCAGCCGCAATAATAAATTATTCTGATTCTGATTTACCTTTTGGCACCACTATAACATATTTCAGTGTTAATGTAATATAGTGGGTCTATGTGCTTCCATGAAATTTGATACTGAATATGTTCTGATAGAACAGCCAATATTTGCGATATTTGCCATATAAAAATTCTATTCAAAATGTCAATGTATTATTGTCAAGTAAAACACAATCATATGAACGACACGTGATCCTTCTTATCACCCTGATTCACCCTGGAACGAGTCACGCCAACATGGAACACATACCACAAAGACACTGTAGCCTTCATACCCATAGTCTTCTGGGTTCATAATATATTCAAGGTTTTCAGGGGATGGATTCTGACCAAAGCATGAAAATGTAATGAAAACCTGACCTAGGTGAGGCACCATTCTAAGCCTGTTTGTCTGGGCTCATTATTATCAATATGTTCCCATCAGCTCTTCAGATGACTCCACATCAGCAGCTGAGATGAACCTTGATCAAAGCTTAAAGTGAGTACAGTCTCATAGAGCGTCTGACATGAAAATGGTTTAATTCCAATGGTTTTATACCAAAGTAGAGTTCCAGCATCCAGTACTGTCAGAAAATGATGTAGTATCATGGAAAAGAATAGTATTACAAGGCAGAGTCAAAGGTCATGAGATGCTTGTTGGTGGCCCGAGTGGCAGACAGGTTGCTGTAGCAACGACATCGGGGGTGTGAAGTCTGTGAGGTCATCTACAGACTGAGATGCATCTGTCCATATCCAATATGAAAATACCTCCCAAATGTGATTTCAATCCGTCCCGCAAAATCAGGTTTCATTTGGTACGTGACTGTTCAGACTAGAAAAGAGACCTCCGATTTCAATCTGGATGGGCTAAAAATCTGATTTTGGTGACCAGTCTGAACACGGCCTGAGGGCCTTCAGGTAAAAAGACGACAAAATCACATTTATTCTTTAGTGATTTGCTGCAATTGGCGGTTTGACTTCTCTATCAATAAATCAATAAAATACTCTGAAAATGACTGTGAGAAATTTCCATGTTGCAAAACTTCAGACGATATTGTGCTGCACATTGTACTATTGTAAGCGTTTTTCACCTTTTGTTATGAAATAAACGTCCATAAATCTTCATTGATTGAGGTACAGAACTGGACTAAACAATTAAAATCCAGACTGAAGACTTTTTTTGCACATAAATGACATCAGCGTGTTAGAGACGGGACGCAGAGCGGACTGGAACCACATTCTGAGGAGGTTCTGACAGAACCAGGCAGCGTGAACGGGTGTGTTACTGATAAACTGTTACAGGTCCAGTATGAAGGTCAATGTGTTTGATCGACTCACACATGCTGTAGTCTGTATAGTTGTCTTTTTTATTATTGCTCTGTCCTGTCTTTTATCCGCTCCTATGAGGCTCTAGTGAAATCCAATATGACTGTGTAAAGGCTGTGAGGAGGGGATTTGTTAATATTATCTATTGATCAGGGAACAGCCAGCATGAACAGATTGCACTATTAGTAGAACAAGAGTCTCCCACACAGCAAAATAATCGACTGGACATCAATTCAGTCAGTCAATCAACTCGACACTCCACTGCCGCCAATCGCCTGTTCCGTTCCCGAGCCGGTAGTCTGGTTCTGTTCCCACCACACAGAGGAACCGTTTCCTCCTGTACAGCTGGGGTGTCAGCTGCACTCCATACATTCATTTTTTTAAACACTGAAATATTCTGTATATTTTAAACGTAAACCTTATTTACAACTGAGGTGGTAACTTAACCCTTTATTGCTTATAAAGCAACAAAAAACACAAGTTGCAGTGAACACCAGTGACTGTCTGGTTCCCAGCTTAAACCTCATTTCATTCCCATGAATGACAGACATAACATGGATCCTTCATGCTTTACAGACCAGGTATTAATGTCCATCGTGAGTGATCTGAAATAAAAGTACAGGTGTGACTGAGTCAACTGTGTGAATTCCAACGTGTTCACACTGAATGGGGCGTCTGAGCTGGATCAGCTGTGGCTCAGGGGGTCAGAGGTCAATCCAGCTAACAGAAGGTCAGGGCTTCAGTCCCAAGCCACCACAGGCCACAAGTTTAAATACTCAGGGAGAGGGAGAGGCCCTGGATACGTTACCAGCACATCGCAGAAACACACAACAAACGAACACACACACACACACACACACACACACACACACACACACACACACACACACACACACACACACACACACACACACACACACACACACACCTGTAGGGTAATTTGGAACAGTAAATTCACCTGAAGCGCATGTTTTTTAAGGAGGAAGTAAACCTGAGAACCTGGACAACCGAGAGGAGAACAAGCAAACCCCACACTGAATCCAGAACAGGTACTGTTACCTTTAAATGTACTTTGTTTCAGAAATTAAATGGAAAATATTTTTTAAAACCTATTCTTTTCCTGTTAAAGACAGACATAGATCAAGCCATCAGGTTTTGTTTTGTTATGTTGTCTCTTTAGTTTTTAAAAAGATTCTCTCCTTGACATCTATGTTCTGTTTGTCCCACCTGACGTCTGTTTCATTACAGACTGACTTCAGTCTCTCCGTGACTCAGTCCTGGATTCCAGGACCAGAGACTCTCAACAGCAACAATTCTCTGTCCAATTATTATTTTTTTCCTGTGGAAAGGAAAAAGCCGCCTTTTGTCTGTTTCACCTTCAGTACAACAGAACATCAGGCTGCTTGTTATCCCCATCAGCGCTGACTCCATTGATCCAGGAGGACTCAGACTCTGACAGCTGCAGTGACTCATTTAACACGCCTGAACCCAAAAGTGAGAGATGAAAAACGGTCGTCTACAAATCTCATCTAATAGAAGATACCGAAGCCGTCAGCGTGTTCAGCGAGTCCAGAAGGTCATCAGCTGATGTCAGTGGAAACACTAAAGGTCAATGTGTGCTGGGATGTATCACTAGTGACAGGTCAGCAGTTTTGTGTCTTCCTTGTGCTTCCTTATTTTCTTTTTTAAATTATGGAATAATATATTTCTTAACTATTGGAGTTCTTTCTGTGTAATATGATATTGTAATATGATACTACATGAGAATATGATACGATACTACATGAGAATCATTGTCATGGTAACAAGTGAATGTTCCACCATCATCCACAATTTCATCCCAATATAGATGTGTGAGATTAAAATCTATATTTTCCTGGCTGGTAGTACGGTAATGGTGGAATTCAAACTGGTGGCGCTGGCCTCAGTCAGATTCAACTGGATTTTATTTTGAAAAGTGATTCTTAAATAAAATGACAATTTCACGGCAATATCACGATTTTGTCTTGTTATTGTGCAATGATGCACTGGTTGGTAAAAAATAATTTTGAGTGTTTTTTTATTTATTGGAACACATGGCGACAGATATTGATTTGCATTTAAGTGCCGATTCACTGTGAGGTTTATTTAATTGAAGTCCACATGTACATAACAGGTGTTTAATGATCACTTTGGGTGTTATAATACATTTAAAAATAGAGGGATATTTTCGTCATACATGTCAAATATTTTTAGCGTCGTGTGGAGGTGTGCCGATGGTTACACAGGTATCATCACTGACGTGAAGCGGCTGAATTAGAGGTTGGAACGGGTTTTCTTTTGGAGAAACAGGGTTTGATGTTCAGTGAGGAGCAGATGGAACACCTTCAAGAACAGAAACTAGTGTGAAGATGTTGGCGTCACCTGGACGTTGTTTACATGCTTGTGAAAGTCGTGAGACTATATTTAGCTGCCATGTCTTCAGTGTTGTCAGCTAAGGACTACAAATCCTAACAATATGTCCTGATCCATCCTGTTTGGTCCACGTGGCGACTGGAGCTCCATCCTTCACCATCACATCCTTCATCCGCCATGATGGAGCTACAGACACCACCAGGATGGGGGCTGTAATAGTCTAATGTTTGTGTGAGCACAGACACACACCTACACACAAATATAATTTATAGGCCCCAACAAGCCATTAAAGGATTGATAGATAGGTGTGGGGGAGCCGTCTTTGTCTCCCCCGGACCATAAAGGACCACTCGGCTATTTCCAGCCCCCTCTTGGTCAAACAGCTCCCACCCCCCCACACACTCACACAACCATAAATCTGACTGCTGCTCCGGCTGCCCTCTCTTACTCTTTCTGTCACTTTGAATTAGCTTTCTGTCTATGTCTCATCTTTTAGCCCTACACCTGTTTGACTCTTGATCTGGTTCTGGTCCAGCTGTGGTCAAACTTACACTGGAGGTCTATAACTGGTCCTGTGACACAGCAGTCAGCCAACCTCATTATTGAAGTATTTCCTCTGTACTCTGTAGAAATGGCTTAATTGACACAAAGTTCAAAAAACATCAATGAATATTAAAGGTCTGAAGATATATTTTGTTGTATTTTATGCCTTTGTAGAAGTTTTGATCTATTACCTCCTTTATCTGGGCGGCACGGTGGCGCAGTGATTAGCGCTGCTGCCTCACAACACGGCGGACCTGGGTTCGAGTCCCGCTCTGTGCGGAGTTCTCATGCTCTCCCCGTGTCTGGGGGGTTCTCTCTGGGTTCTCCGGCTTCCTCCCACCTCCAAAAGCATGCGCTTCAGGATGATTGGCCCATAGGAATGAGTGTGTGTTCGCATGGTCGTATGTGTTCGTATGTGTGGCTCCGCGGTGCACTGGCGTCGTGCCCAGAGTGTCCCCCGCCCCACGCCTTATGCCGCCGAGATAGGCTCCGGCTCCCCGTGACCCGCTGCGGCGGATACAGCGGTGGTGATCTGAAGATGACTGACTGACATCTTTTATCTAGATGAACAAATACGTCTCATTTATTCTTGCAAATGATTTAAATCAGTTACACTGCGTTTACCGGTCTTTAATGAGTCATTTATTCTCATTAGCAGATGCTTAAAGAAATAAAATCTGACTTGGTGTCCATTGGCCATGAAAGTATGAGGAGTCCAAGCTGTTCCCTCAGCCTGCTGAATGCATCACCCTACCTCATCACTGTCAACAGCTGAATGGATTTGATTTTATTCAGTTCAATTCAGTTCAGTTCAGTTCAATTATCTTCTAAAGCAGCGCATCACAACACATTATATTATGGTACAGTGATCCCTCGTTCTTTGCGGTTAATGTGTTCCAGGAACCACACGCGATTAAGGAATTCTGCGATCGAGCGACAAACTATTTATCTTATTATTTAGGGTAATTTAAACGTTTATGAACCCTCCCCAATCTTATATTGAGCCACCTTCTATCTGTGTTAACTTAAAAACACTGATAGACTGTTTAAAGCACTTTTGAGTCTCACTGATGTCCGAGACTCACGGAACGTAACACACTTCAGGATGCCGTCAGCCAACAGAATGTGCGTATGGTATCACATGACTGCCTTCCAAAAATCTGCGATGAGGTGAAGTCACACGGTCACATCTGAATGCTTTCCTTTTGTAATGTTGTGTCTTAATTGACACATCCATCCATCCATCTTCCTCCTCTTATCCGGGGTCGGGTCGTGGGGGCAGCAGCTTAAGCAGGGAAGCCCAGACTTCCCTCTCCCTAGCCACTTCGAGAATCCCAGGCGTTCCCAGGCCAGCCGGGAGACTTAGTCTCTCCAGCGTGTCCTGGGTCGTCCCCGGGGTCTCCTCCCGGTTGGACGTGCCCGGAACACCTCACCAGGGAAGCGTCCAGGAGGCATCCTGACCAGATGCCTGAGCCACCTCATCTGGCTCCTCTCAATGCGGAGGAGCAGTGGCTCGACTCTGAGTCCCTCCGGGATGACTGAACTTCTCACCCTATCTCTAAGGGAGAGCCCGGACACCCTGCGGCGGAAACTCATTTCGGCCGCTTGTATCCGGGATCTCGTTGTTTCGGTCACAACCCACAGCTCGTGACCATAGGTGAGGGCAGGAACGTAGATCGACCAGTAAATGTAGAGCTTTGCCTTTCGGCTCAGCTCCTTCTTCACCACGACGGACCGATACAGAGTCCGCATCACTGCAGACGCTGCACCGATCCACCTGTCCATCTCCCGTTCCATCGTACCCTCACTCGTGAACGAGACCCCGAGATACTTGAACTCCTCCACTTGGGGCAGGATCCCAACCCCAACCTGGAGAGGGCACTCCACCCTTTTCCGACTGAGGACCATGGTCTCAGATTTGGAGGTGCTGATTCTCATCCCAACCGCTTCACACTCGGCTGCGAACCGCTCTAGTGAGAGTTGGAGATCACGGCTTGATGAAGCCAACAGCACCACGTCATCTGCAAAAAGCAGAGACGCAATACTGAGGCAACCAAACAGGACACCCTCAACGCCTTGGCTGTGCCTATTAATTCTGTCCATAAAAATTATGAACAGAATCGGTGACAAAGGGCAGCCTTGGCGGAGTCCAACCCTCACTGGAAACGAATCCGACTTACTGCCGGCAATGCAGACCAAACTCTGACATTGGTCGTACAGGGACCGAACAGCCCTTATCAAGGGGTCCGGTACCCCATACTCCCGAAGCACCCCCCACAGAACCCCCCGAGGAACACGGTCGAACGCCTTCTCCAAGTCCACAAAACACATGTAGACTGGTTGGGCAAACTCCCATGCCCCCTCAAGGACCTTGCGGAGGGTGTAGAGCTGGTCCACTGTTCCACGGCCAGGACGAAAACCACACTGCTCCTCCTGAATCCGAGATTCGAGTTCCCGACGGACCCTCACCTCCAGAACCCCTGAATAGACCTTGCCAGGGAGGCTGAGGAGTGTGATCCCCCTGTAGTTGGAGCACAACCTGCGGTCCCCCTTCTTAAAAAGAGGGACCACCACCCCAGTCTGCCAATCCAGAGGCACTGTCCCCGATGTCCACGCGATGTTGCAGAGGTGTGTCAACCAGGACAGCCCCACAACATCCAGAGCCTTTAGGAACTCTGGGCGGATCTCATCCACCCCCGGGGCCCTGCCACCGAGGAGCTTTTTAACTACCTCAGTGACCTCAACCCCAGAGAAAGGAGAGCCCGCCTCAGAGAACCCAGACTCTGCTTCCTCATGGGAAGGCGTGTCTGCGGGATTGAGGAGGTCTTCGAAGTATTCTCCCCACCGAGTCACAACGTCCCGAGTTGAGGTCAGCAGTGCCCCATCCCCACTATATACAGTGTTGATGCTGCACTGCTTCCCCCTCCCGAGACGCCTGATGGTGGACCAGAATTTCTTCGAAGCCATCTGGAAGTCGTCCTCCAAGGCCTCACCGAACTCCTCCCACGCCCGAGTTTTTGCCTCAGCAACCACCAAAGCTGCATTCCACTTGGCCAGCCGGTACCTATCAGCTGCTTCAGGCCAAAAAGGCGTGATAGAACTCCTTCTTCAGCTTGACGGCATCCGTCACCGCTGATGTCCACCAATGGGTTCTGGGGTTGCCGGCACGACAGGCACCGACCACCTTACGGCCGCAGCTGCGGTCGGCCGCTTCGACAATGGAGGCGCGGAACATGGTCACTCAGACTCAATGTCCCCCGCCTCCCCCGGAACGTGAGTGAAGTTCTGCCGGAGGTGGGAGTTGAAACTCCTTCTGACGGCGGGATTCCGCCAGGCGTTCCCAGAAGACCCTCACAATACACCAGGTCGGACCGGCATCTTCCCCCACCATCGGAGCCAACACACCACCAGGTGGTGATCGGTTGACAGCTCCGCCCCTCTCTTCACCCGAGTGTCCAAGACATGCGGCCGCAAGTCCGATGACACGACCACAAAGTCGATCATCGAACTGCGGCCTAGGGTGTCCTGGTGCCAAGTGCACATATGGACACCCTTATGTCTGAACATGGTGTTCGTTATGGACAGTCCGTGAAGAGCACAGAAGTCCAATAACTGAACACCACTCGGGTTCTGATCGGGGGGGGCCGTTCCTCCCAATCACACCCTTCCAGGTCTCACTGTCATTTCCCATGTGAGCATTGAAGTCCCCCAGCAGAACGATGGAGTCCCCAGTGGGAGCGCTCTCCAGCACCCACTCCAAGGACTCCAAAAGGGGTGGGTACTCTGAACTGCTGTTTGGTGCATAAGCACAAACAACAGTCAGGACCCGTCCCCCCACCCGAAGGCGGAGGGAGGCTATACTCTCGTCCACCGGGTTGAACCCCAATGTACAGGCGCCAAGCCGGGGGGCTATAAGTATACCCAGACCTGCTCGGCGTCTCTCACCATGGGCAACTCCAGAGTGGAAGAGAGTCCAACCCCTCTGGAGAGGACTGGTACCAGAGTCCAAGCTGTGTGTGGAGGTGAGCCTGACTATATCTAGTCTGAACTTCTCCACCTCACACACCAGCTCAGGCTCCTTCCCTGCCAGAGAGGTGACATTCCACGTCCCAAGAGCCAGCTTCTGTAGCCGGGGATCAGATCGCTAAGGTCCCCGCCTTCGGCCACCCCCCAGCTCACAATGCACCCGACCCCTATGGCCCCTCCCACAGGTGGTGAGCCCATGGGAAGAGGGACCCACGTTGTCCTTTCGGGCTGCGCCCGACCGGGCCCCATGGGGGCATGCCCGGCCACCAGGCGCTCGCCTTTGAGCCCCACCTCCAGGCCTGGCTCCAGAGAGGGGCCCCAGTGACCCGCATCCGGGCAAGGGAAAACGTGTTCCAATGTTTTTAATCATCATTTAGGGTCTTTGAGCCGTCCTTCGTCTGGTCCCTCACCTAGGACCTGTTTGCCATGGGTGACCCTACCAGGGGCAGAAAGCCCCAGACAACTTAGCTCCTAGGATCATTGGGACACACAAACCCCTCCACCACGATAAGGTGACGACTTAAGGAAGGGTTAATTGACACAATTGTTGAAAATTTAGATTATGCTATACATGCCTCTCCAAGGAACCATCACCTTACCGTGGTGGAGAGGTTTGCATGCCCTAAGGATCCTGGGAGCTATGTTGTCGGGAGTCTTGTACTCCTGGTAGGGTCACCCAAGGCAAACAGGTCTCAGGTGAAGGGCCAGACAAAGAATGGTTCAGAAGATCCCATGAAAAACAGAAAAGGGAAAAATGTGACCCTGCCTGGAGGAAGCCCGGGGCCCACGTCTGGAGCCAGGTCTGGACGGAGGGCCTGTCAGCAAGCACCTGGTGGCCAGGTCTGCCACGGGGCCCGGCCGGGCTCAGCCCGAAAAGGTAACGTGGATTCTTCCCACCCCTGTGGACCCACCACCCGCAGGGCAGACCGATGGGGTCGGGTGCGATGCCATATGGGTAGCAGTGATGACAGGGGGTCACGACGGACCAGACCCAGGCGGCAGAAGCTGGCTTTGGGGACGTGGAATGTCACCTCACTGGCGGGGAAGGAGCCGGAGCTTGTGTTGGAGGTGGAGCGATACCAGTTAGATCTGGGGGGGCTTACCTCCACGCATTGCCTCGGTTCTGGATCCAGACTCCTGGATCGGGGTTGGACCTTGTTTTACTCCGGAGTTGCGTCAGGCGTGAGGCGCCGGGCGGGTGTGGGGATACTCACAAGCCCCCGGCTGAGCGCCGCTGTATTGGAGTTTACCCCGGTGGATGAGAGGGTCGCTTCCCTACGCCTTAAGGCTGTGGGGGGGGAAACTCTGACTGTTATTTGTACATATGCACCAAATATCAGTTCAGAGTATTCGGCCTTCTTGGGGTCCCTAAATGGAATCCTTGAAGGGATCCCTGCAGGGGACTCCATTGTTCTCCTGGGGGACTTCAATGCACACGTCGGCAATGATGGAGTCACTTGGAGGGGCGTGATTGGGAGGAATGGCCTCCCTGATCTGAACCCGAGCGGTGTTATGTTGTTGGACTTCTGTGTTAGTCACGGATTGTTCATGACTAACACCATGTTTGAACACAAGGATGCTCATAAGTGTACCTGGTACCAGAGCACCCTGGGTCGGAGGTCAAAGGGTGGGAGGGGCAGAGCTGTCAACTGATCACCACCTGGTGGTGAGTTGGGTCCTTTGGTGGAGGAAACCTTTGGATAGACCTGGTAAGCCCAAACGAGTAGTGTGGGTGAACTGGGAACATCTGGAGGAGGACTCAGTCTGTGAGGCCTTCAATTCACACCTCTGAAGGAGCTTCTCGTGCATCCCTGTGGAGGCTGGGGGCATTGAACCTGAATGGTCGATGTTCAAAACTTCCATTGCTGAAGCTGCAGCTGAGAGCTGTGGTTACAAGGTCTTGGGTGCCTCAAGGGGCGGTAACCCTCGAACACCGTGGTGGACCCCGGTGGTCAGGGAAGCCGTCCAACTGAAGAAGGAGGCCTTCAGGGGCATGTTGTCCCTGGAGACTCCTGAAGCAGTTGCAGGGTACCGACAGGCCAAAAGGACTGCAGCCTCTGCTGTGATGGAGGCAAAACAGAGAGTGTGGGAGGAGTTTGGAGAAGCCATGGAGAAGGACTATCGGACGGCACCAAAGTTGTTCTGGAGGACTGTCCGACACCTCAGGAGGGGGAAACGGGGAACCATCCAAGCTGTATACAGCAAGGATGGGACATTGTTGATTTCAACTGAGGAGGTTGTTGGTCGGTGGAAGGAACACTTTGAGGAACTCCTGAATCCAACTACCCCAACTGACCCGTCCTCTGTTGCAGAGGCAGAGCTGGAGGATGATGGGGGATCAGAGTCAATCTCTCAGGGCGAAGTCACCGAGGTAGTTAAACAACTTCACGGTGGCAAAGCCCCGGGTGTTGATGAGATTCACCCAGAAATGCTGAAGGCTCTGGGTGTTGAGGGGCTGTCATGGAGGACACACCTCTTTAACATTGCGTGGAAGTCTGGGACAGTGGTGAAAGAGTGGCAGACTGGGGTGGTGGTTCCTCTTTTTAAAAAGGGGGACCAGAGGGTGTGTGCCAACTACAGGGGCATCACACTCCTCAGCCTCCCTGGGAAAGTTTACTCCAAGGTGCTGGAAAGGAGGGTCCGGCCGATTGTGGAGCCTCAGATTGAGGAGGAACAATGTGGGTTCCGTCCTGGTCGTGGAACAACGGACCCGCTTTTTACTCTCACAGGGATCCTAGAGGGGCCTGGGTAGTATGCCCATCCAGTCTACATGTGTTTTGTAGACCCAGGGATATACTGTGGGAGGCACTGCGGGAGTATGGGATGGGGGGGCCTCTCCTCTGCCCCCACGACCCGACTACGGATAAGCGGTGGAAGATGGATGGACTATGGATGATTCATTTTGTATAAATACATCATGTAATGCATCAATAAATTTGTGATTGGCTGACAGGGGTCAGAGTTAAAGTTAACTTTCCAATCCCCTTTAAGACTTGATGGAAATGACTGCTTTCCTGCACTTTAGCCATTTATTCCACATCATTGTGGTGAAATCCCTCAATAAAAACATGCATTTCCCCCACATTCATGAAAAGTTTATTTTCTTACAGAGCAGTTTACTATTGCTTCTGTTTTTTTGGTAGTATTCCTGCATTATAATGATCTCCTCTATGTTGTTTAGCCAGTTATCCCTGCTCATATCCCACTGCATCATTATCAGACATTTAATGACTCATCTCGTTCTTTACCACGTGTTGGTGGATGGATACGACATCAGTGCTCAAGGGCACCTGGGCAGTGCTCAGGAGGTGAACTGGCAGCTCTTCACTGACAGTTCACACCCCAAACTTTGGTCCACATGGGCCTTGAACCCCCACCTTCTGGTCCCCAAACCTAGACCCATTTAGACTGAGCGTCTCTTTAATTCATTACCTTTCTGCTAATTCACAAGTAACCGTGGAAACGCTTGGGTTTATTCTGGTATCTGCTTCATGTTTCATCACAGGGATGTTTCCAAACGGATATGTCCCTGTTTGGTCTGCTTCTTTTTCAGTCGTGTGTCGTGTTGCGTTCATTTCTACGTGTTTCTCGTCCTGATTAGACTTTATTCCCTGATTCTACTTCCAGTCTCTTGATTAAATCCTAATTATGTTTGACCTCTTAATGACGAATATGCATGTTTCCCCCTCTGCTGATCCATTTCTACATTGTCAAGTACATTCTATTTAGGGGGGTGTCTAATTTAATGCCTGATGCACCTCATTCACTACACAACACCCCCTCGGTGATTCGATTCCTGCTGAGGTCCAAAGCATAAATCTGTGTGTTTCCAAAGACGTCATCCTGCATTCTTATTTTTCTTCTTATTAGGTTCTTTTCATTGGAATTAAATAATCAGCACAAGTAGCTGCTGTATTTATGACTTTACCAACAATCCAGAAGAAGTTTTTCAGCCTGACCACAAGTCTAGTGTTTTGATTTTCCCCAGTTTAAATGTTGCACCCTGTCAATCGTCGTATATTTTGGTAGAAGAAACAGCGTGAACAAAGGACTGGTTCGTGGGGACATCGGTTCACTGTTTGGTGTCCACAGCAGCATCTCCATTAATTTCTGTGAAACTGAAGTGCATCACTGAAGTCCACTTACAACAGTGTGATTTATTGTTTCCTGAAGAATTACTGCAGGATTGTTTTTTCATCACAGTCCATCCTTTGACAGTTCTATTAAGCTTAATTTGTGTATGACTTACCAGCCTTGATTAATCTATAATTAAATTGTCAAAGTGACATGGGCACTAATAAGGTAAATAACCATAAATAAGATATCACACACGGCCGTATTTACCATTCAGAACGTCTGGAACGGAGTTTGTCAAACTGATGAAACCTCCAAACAGAATATAGAATTAATTGTACATTAAAGAAAATTGTTTGACAAACTTAATTTATTTCTTTTCTAAAAATGCTTTCATCAGACACCAGGCTTAAAGCATTTCTCATTCATTCATTCATTCATTCATTCATTCATTCATTCATTCATTCATTCATTCATTCATTCATTCATTATGAGTTCTTTTGTCAACCTGTTTTATGCTGCAGCTAGTTTATTTAAACATTTGCAACATTAATTACATTCTTTATTTTATTAATGTACAATTTGGTTTGTCGTAATTTAATCTTAAAATTCAGAAGGTTTGGGCTTCAAATCACATCATGTTCTCCACCTCCTAGAGGAAAGTACCACCATCAGCATCACAGCAATGTTCCTTGGGGGGTTGACAGGGTTAAAAACTCTGGATGGATGGGATGGCCTCCAGTACATGTGGGAGGGGAAAACGCTGACACAGCTAAGAACTGATGAATCAACTGAATGTTGGGTGTGATGAAAACACAACACACCATCCAGTGTTCAGCTGAGCCGCCCACACACACTGGGTTCTCATCCCGTCGTTACTTCAGACTGTCAATAAAGATTGTTCAGCTTTTTCTGCTAAACGTTCTGATAGGATTGACGGCACAAAATGCTTCACACCCCCAGCGGGGTGTCATTCCAGACAGGATGGGGTCCACATGTTCTCTTTTAACTACAAATGTTTTCACCGACAACAACCCTGACAGAATCCCTGAGTATTGATGCATATTTGATACTCTTTACTATTAATATATTACTATATTATATTACTATATTATAATTAGGTATAGTTAGTATATTATATTATACTATACTATATTTTTTTCACACATTTTTATTACTTTTTTTATATACATATATATATTATAATTATATATATATTGCTGTTACTATATTGTATATACTGTATAATAATTATATATATATATATATATATATATATATATATATATATATATATATATATATATATATATATATTATTACTATATAGTATAATTCTATATTATAACATAGTACATTACTATATATACTGTATATATTATATTACTATATATACTGTATTACTATATTATATTACTATATTACTATATAGTAAATACTATATATTTACTGTTTGACACTCTGCATGTTTCAAATACACGTGCATTTAAACATGATTCATCAACATATATTACATTATTTTACACGCCACTGATGCGACTCTGATTATCCACAGACTTACCCCCCCCCCCGACCAAACATAAAAACTAAAAACATACTTGTTATTTGTACAAATGCACAGGTGTATCTCTTACTGTTTGTTTTGCAGTGACCCTCATTCCAGTGTAGTTGTTGTAGTTTCCACGCGTCTCTTCAGTCACGGATACTTTTCTCTCTATGACAGCTCTAATTATGTTGTCTGGCTCCCTGCTCAGGCTGCATGAATGTCTGTTTTCACCCAGCAAACACGCTTTCACACAGCTTTAGTCATGCATCACTACGGCCTATGGGCCTGTGAAAGTCGTTGGCTCACACTCTCCCACCCAGGAAGGTAAATCCCCCCTCCCAGAATGAGACGGTGAGGCTGGGCTGTGAGCCGTCAGCGTGTTTGGAGTCAATGTGGTGTGTTAGCAAAGACACCATGAAGACCTCACAGGGAAAGAGTGTGTGTGTGTGTGTGTGTGTGTGTGTGTGTGTGTGTGTGTGTGTGTGTGTGTTTGTGTGTGTGTGTGTGTGTGTGTGTGTGTGTGTGTGTGAAGAAATGAGATCCATGCTGCTGAAAACACTACCATCACACCAGCTGATCGATATCTGGTCATGATAATCAATGCAGGTCTGCCTCAGGCCCCCGTTAAACATCTACAGTCTAGAGACTAGTAGGGTGGAGTCGTGAGGAGACTCCCTCTGACGTCCAGTGGAATAAAACCATTAATGAGGAGTTAAGACTGTAGAAACTACAGCGTGACGTCATTCATTATTTAATTCAGCTGATTTAATGTTAATTAACGTCTTGTGTTTGTCCACATCTCAAAGGACACACTTAACAAAGGCTTAGACAGAGAAATTAATTACTATCCTGTTGGGAAATGTAGATAATAGTAAATCACGTATTATAGATATACTATGAACTGGTCTATAGAGGCTCATCAAATTCACTATATTTATAGTAGGATTAACACAACGTCACTGACTGGAAGGTTTAAGTCCACCTTAAAGGTGGACTTGAACCTTTAAGGTGGACTGAAAGGTTTCTATTGTGAGATTTTATTCAGAACGTCTTCTGTGTTTAATCTTGATTTGAATTTAACTTCCTCCGACGTGAGAACGTTAGAAGCTAGAAGACAACTTCACCTTCACCGCTGGTGCCACAGAAAAAGAACTGGTCAGGCATTTGTTTTAACAGCAGCCCCCCTGTGACCCCCCACTGCCCCCCACTGCCCTCAACTACCCTCCAGTCAGGCATCAGCAACTAATTGGAATACAGCAATCCATCAGCAACAATCAGTCAGGACTGCAGTGTAATCTGACATCAGTATTGACACACACACACACACACACACACACACACACACACACACACACACACACACACACACACACACACACCGTTAATGATAAGAATGAATTAACACCATTAAAGTAACGACAGTAACGATGGAAGTGTCCTTCACCTGAAAACAGAACTGATGCTGAAGGTCTGGATGGGGGGACCGGACCTCTGGTGGGGGGACCTGACCTCTGGGGGGGGGACCTGACCTCTGATGGGGGTACCTGACCTCTGGTGGGGGGACCTGACCTCTGGTGGGGGGACCTGACCTCTGGTGGGGGGACCTGACCTCTGGGGGGGGGGACCAGGAACGTGTATCAGTCTGGAGTGTGACTCTAGTTTCGTGATCACATCCACTACAGTGCAGACAAACAGGTTGTTGGTGGTCTGGGGCATTAAAGTGTCTTTTCAATCCTTTTTAAAGTTAGATTCAATATTTTTTTTAACGTCATCACTTTCAATTCTGAATGCAAAACATCTAAACAGAATGGTCCTGGAGAAACAACACCTGTCAGCTTCCAGTTGTCTCAGAGTCCAACACTTCCTCCATCTGCACTAAACTGTGAGGTCTCCTTAGCGTCAGCCTGAATGGGTACCTGGGCATCGGCTAAACGTCTGACATGTGAAGCACACGGGCTCACACGTCAGGCGTGATGTCACTCTGGTGTGTGTGTGTGTGTGTGTGTGTGTGTGTGCAGCCGTATGGAGTGTGTTAAAGGTGATCTCTATTTAGAATCATCAGAGGAATATTTATATCACAAATATTTTAGAACTGGAACTCGGCTGAACGTTTATTTCTGGAGCTTTACAGTGAAACTATTTGTCCTGAATGATGAAGATGAAGACTTGTTTTATAAACTGGTTACATACAAAATGACTTCACAGAGTTCAGACGGCACACGTCTCTATTCTAGGATCTCCGTTTACAGGATGGAGGTTTAAAAAGGATCTTTTCACGTTTAGCACTGATTTGGGGGCTTTTTTCACCGACAGGATGAAGTCATTTCAGTTCAAGGTTGATGTTTTTTTAAATACGAGTTTCCATCTTTTTCATGATTCTGAGGATGCAACAAGGCAGTTCACATCCTTTGACTTCCAGCCCGTTGTCATGGCGGCGGTCGTGTCAAACGTTTCTGTTGTACGTCGACTCTTTACGTTTAATGAAGGGTTGGTTTCACTAAAACTTTTGAAGTAGAAACTGCAGTTCTAGGAAAAGAAAAGCCGCTGCAGTCAATAAAGCATGAAACTCATCAGTGACCATGGCAACAGGTGCCGTTCAGTGGTGGAGTCATGGCTGCAAACCAGCGGTGGTTTCTTTCTCATATCCTGACATCTCCATCACTGACGTGTTTGATTTCTGTCTGTAACTGATTGATGAGGTGATCACATCCATCCAGGTGCAGAAACACACCTTCACTCTGAAAGACAACGGAGCTGATTGGACGACGTTACCCAGACGTCAAACGTTTCATGTGAGGATGTTGGTGATGTCATCATCAGAGTCATTTCTGCTCTTCAGTCACACAGACTGGGTGTTTACGTGCAGTCAAAGGTAGATGTTCAGGCCAAATTTCAAGAAAGTCCGTCAGGGATTCCTCGTAAACGTTGGACACGCCCACACAACAAAGCTTCTGGTTGGGGGAGGAGCTGGAAAACGTTCAATCCGTCCTCATGTTGGGGAAACGACGGGAGAGGCAGTGAAAGGTGTACCTGGTGAAATCAGTGGGAGAATGATGATCTCTTTTTATCTGTCAGCAGTTCTGAGTTTTGTTTTACAACCCAGCAGCTGTTTAATGCAGAGCAGAGGACAGACATCACTCTGACAACATGGAGACGTAGAAGATGAGAGCACCCAGCCTGTCTCCAGTGATGATGATGATGATGATGGTGATGATGATGATGATGACGACGACGATGATGATGATGATGATGATGATGGTGATGATGGTGATGATGATGATGATGATGGTGATGATGATGATGATGATGACGACGATGATGATGATGGTGATGATGGTGATGATGATGATGATGATGATGGTGATGATGACGATGATGATGGTGATGATGATGATGATGACGACGATGATGATGGTGATGATGATGACGATGATGGTGATGATGATGATGATGATGATGATGATGATGATGGTGATGATGATGATGGTGATGATGATGATGATAATGTGATGATGATGATGATGATGATGATGGTGATGATGATGATGATGATGATGGTGATGATGATGATGATGATGATGATGATGGTGGTGGTGATGGTGATGATGATGATGGTGATGATGATGGTGTTGGTGATGATGATGATGGTGATGATGATGATGATGATGATGATGATGATGGTGATGATGATGATGATGGTGATGATGATGATGATGATGATGATGGTGATAATGTGATAATGATGATAATGATGATGATGATGATGATGATGATGAGTAGGAGGAGGAGGAGGAGGATGGTGATAATGATAATGATGATGATGGTGATAATGTGATTATGATGATGATGGTGATGGTGATGATGATGATGGTGATGATGATGATGATGATGATGATGATGATGATGATGATGATGATGATGGTGATAATGTGATAATGATGATGATGATGATGATGATGATGAGTAGGAGGAGGAGGATGATGGTGATAATGATGATGATGGTGATGGTGATGATGATGATGATGATGATGATGATGATGATGATGATAATGATGATAATGTGATGATGATGATGATGATGAGGATGATGGTGATGATGATGGACCAGAGTAGCTCCGTCTCATAGCTGCAGTTGTATTTGGCACCAGCAGAGGGCGCTCTGGCCATATGTTCTCTGTAGTAGCGAACCAGCACTCTGTATGTGTGTGTGTGTGTGTGTGTGTGTGTGTGTGTGTGTGTGTGTGTGTGTGTGTGTGTGTGTGTGTGTGTGTGTGTGTGTGTGTGTGTGTGTGTGTGTGTGTTCTTGGAGCCAGTCCAACACAGTAATACCTTTACTTTGGAGCGAATGCAGTCTGAACAGAGGGACTGCGGTTGCTTTATGCTGGCCATTGGCTGGTTTCCATGACGATAATAACCATAACCACATTCCTCTCCCCTTCCGTCCTCTCAGTGTGTGTCCTGTCTGAGTTCTATATGTGTTCAAGTTATCTTAATTAGTTCAAATGCAAAAGAAGTGCTGGACGTTAGAATGAAAGAACGTATTTAAAACAGCAGTCAGTGGGTTTCTGTTTAAAACGCCCTAAAAAGAAGAAGTAAAACTCAGAATTTCATGATGGGACATTCAAATATCTATTTCTTTAAATATTTTACATCTATATAAAACATAAACTCAGAATCCTGGGTCTATCTACAACTAAACATACAAAGATTTTTAATCAATGAAATTGAAATTCAGAAAATAACACCTCACTGGATTTAATCTATGTTTCACTCATATTTGCAGAATATAAAACAAAACATTCCTGCTATTAAGTCTGGTTAAATAACCCTTACTCTGATTAAGGATTAAATAAGCTTGCAATTTTTTAAAGACCAAAAGCACAAAGAGGAACACAAACCTGATAACACATCATACGTCTGATTATTGGAAGTTTTCCATGTGATGGTTTTGATTTTCAGATCAATGCAGACATTTTAGAGAAAATAATAATAATTTGAATAAAGAACGCACCACATATGTTGATGAATAATATTTCTTCATTCAGTAATAAAAGGGATTGGTGTGCTTCCTCTTTTCTTGATAAACGTATTTGTTATTTAAAATTCCTTTTTGATAAACATAATTTCTCAGACGGAATAGAGACGGTGTCCAATCAGCTCAGACCTTCACTCAAAGGGTTGTTTTATGAACCGGTGGAGACACACAATGGGTTCACCAACGCGAAGATAAGAATGTAGTTCAACATATAGAAGAAATGAAGTCTGACAAACAACAATAAACCTGAAACAAACAGAACGTTCAGGAAACATTTAAACCGTCCAACTGTTTATCACACACTGGATTACTAGAATGGGATTAAGGAGGATGTCAGAGATTAACACCAGAGGCCACTTCAGGCATTTCAAGCTCTTTAAATTGAGTCAGGAAACTGACTGAGATCATTTTAGTCGATTTTCAACTGATATTTTCCATTTCTACACGTTTTCCATGTACATGATTTTAATCCTTGTTTGGTTATTATTATGTTTTCTTGTTAAAAGTATTTATTTAATTTGTTAGAGACAGGCTTTAACAGGATTATTGCGCCCCTAAACGTTTCCTCAGATGACCTCTCAGAGACGAAAAACATCTGAACAGCGAAGGAAACACGTTCGCTGCAACGCAAACGGTACGTGTTGGACAGAAATTCATCCTGTTGTCCTCCTGGTGGACTGAGACACACGTTAGTGATAACAGTGTGTGTGTGAACAGTGTGTGTGTCAACAGTGTGTGTGTGAACAGTGTGTGTGTGTGTGTGTGTGTGTCATTCTGCTCATATCGACCATCAAACATCCAGATCCTTCACATCCATGATTGAAACATGATATGTAACACACAACACAACCCTGCTGATCAGCAGCAGGAGAAAGAGGCATCACACACACACACACACACACACACACACACACACACACACACACACACACACACACACACACACACACACCACAGGGTCAGTGGCATATATCGGCACGGATTATCACATTGTCACACTCCGCCTCACGCCAGCGGATAACAAGCTGTAGGGAGACGTGTGCCGGGGGTTGTTGGGGTGGGGGTGGGGGTGGGGGTGGGGGGGCACAAAAGAGAAGACCTGCTGAAAAGCAAGAGAAGGGGGAGAAACCAACGCTCCCAGTCAGTTGTGTCTCTGAGCTTCATTCTTTGTATGTTCTGAGCAGAACATTCACACGCAGCAGCGTGAGTCTGGCACATTTAATGCACCTGTCATCACGCGTGTACATTTGTTCATGCCAGAGCAAAAGGAAGTGAATGTGAGGCTTATTATGGGATGCTCAGCCGTACCAATAAATGCTCTGCAGGATGAACATTATATGGAGCATACCTTCACTTTTTAACAGCTAACGTCCTGGGATGCAATATTCAACAGTCCGTCAATCCGTTCTGAAGGCTGTTCCAATTCCGATTTGTTGGAATTCCAAATACATTTTTCCCATTACAAATAACGTAAATGGTCTCAATTTGTTCCAAGACACTAGAAAACTACCTTTTTTCAACATAACATGTTATTTCATGATGTCATTTATGTATCAAATTATATATTAATGAAACATATCAAAGAAATGTAAAAGAAAGAAGAAAACATGAGAAAGAAAGAAAGAAAAAACATATAATGAGGTTAGCCTGAGGTACGAGTTCCCGACTGAAGTTTACGCTACCGTAACTCGTACCGTAGGCAACGGAACGCAGACTAAGTGAAAAATTATTGAATACAGTCGACTAAAATAATAAGTACGTTACCGTCACGTTTTCTCTCCACTTTTCTCACCTTTATCGCGCTTGGTGGTGAAAAAAAGGCGTTTGTTACACGTTCGACTTCCAAATTTTGTTCGACAACTAGGACAAAAAAATTCCGAATTTTTTGGTCGAATTCCGATTTGTTCGATGTCTGAAGCGTTTGAAAACCAAGGTTTGCTTGTATATAAGTTAAAGGTCACTTTATGGACGAGGTGTCTCATACGTCAGACTGGAATGATGCTCTGCAAGATGGAGAAACGTTCCGGTGAGACGGTTAAAATCCACAGCAGGTTTTAAAGACTTCAAAAATTCAATCTCAATTCGTCTGTTGTGAAGGAGCGACGAAAACTCAAACAAGGCCAAATGCCTCAAAATGGCATTCAGGCTGTGTTGGTAATGAAGACCGCCACACATAATCCACTGTTAAGATTATGTATTAATGGATGTTCCTCATGATTCACTGTTATAACGCTGCACAGCTATCAAACGTGGCTAGCTCAGGCTACATGTTCATAGGAAATAACATCCTGGATAACTGCAGTAATCCCTCACCAGGTTTGTCTAACACCTCAACCAATCACATGGCTCTGTCCTGTACCAGTGAGTCTAATGAATAATAGTCAGAGGTAACCAAGGTAAAGCCATTAATAATTTCTCATTAATGAAGTATTATTACGCTCACAAACGTCTGAACCTCTATCCATCAGAATAATGAGCCGACATGTATGTATGACTGAGGCGCTCTCCCCTCCAGACCACACAGAGATCCTCCGCCGTCCGCCTCCCGCTCCTCCATAACACCAGTCCGTTTCCTCACAGACGATTGGACGAAGCCCCCCCCCCGTCTGGATGAGTGGCAGTGCTTAAATAATGTGTCAGGAGCAGCAGGACAGGGATCTAACGTAACCTCTTAGTTACACTGTACGCAGACGATGCTCTGTTCTACCAACGTCACTGGTGCCGTGGGCTTCAAGGGATAAATTAGTAAAAATTAATTTATTCAAGTTCAATACAAATTGCAGACCAGGTTCATGCCAAGTGGAAATGGTTTGGAATGAAGGACAGAACTGGATCCTGTATCTGGAATTTAAGTCTTTTCTTTTTTTAAATTTCTTTTCCTTTTTCTTATCTTATACATCTTGTCTCGAAGCAATCTGGCTTGACCACTGCTTCTGTCAAGCTCTTTAGAAATGTACTACACACACACACACACACACACACACACACACACACACACACACACACACACACCATCGGTCTGTTGGTCTTTTGTTCATTTTCCTTCCGTTGTTTAATTCTGAACGCTGCACAGATGAGACAGAACGAGACGGGAGAAGATCTCCTTCACTCCGTTCCTCCCTCTCTTTGTCGTTCTTCGTTAGCAGAGCAGATGGTGTGATTGAGCAGGCCAGTCATTTCTAAATCAATAGCTGGGCACATGGGAGTTACTGTGTGTGTCGGAAGAAAAAAAGCCCATAACGCTTCACTGTAGCGTGGACGCACACACACACACACACACACACACACACACACACACACACACACACACACACACACACACTAATAACACAAGTTGCTCAGAAACTAACATAAGAAAAATCACGAATGCATGAATAAATACACATTCTTGCATAAAATCAGACACACACACACACACACACACACACACACACACACACACACACACACACACACACACACACACACACACACACACACACACACATAACCAGTGGGGGTAGGGGGAGACGCGAGGAGATGGAGAGTAAACCAACAGCCCTGGAGCTTATTTCTGCAGACAAGCTGTTGTTTAATATGACTGCAGCAGACGTTGGCCCCACGACAATCATCTGAACCCCCAGAGCCTGCTTGACTGGAGGAGATGCGAGTACCCCCCCCTCCTCTTTCCCACCCCCGTTTGCCTCCCCTCGCTCTATCCTCTCTCTCTCTCTGTGACCAGCAGAAGCCGGAGGTGATGGAAGATATTAATGCTTCATTAAAGTCATAATTCACAACCTGTTGGTACCCAGATTGTTGAACGGATGACAGTTTCCATTTTGCAGCTATTGACAGAGAATCTGTCAAATACTTGTTTTTTTTAATGCTCTGGCTTTGATTTGTGTGTATGTGTCCACACACACGCACACACACACACACACACACACACACACACACACACACACACACACACACACACACACACACACACACACACACACACACATATGATATAATATATACACAACATACAGCTAATGCAATATAACGTATGTGCAAATATACAGTTTATGCATTAGATAATGAAGACACATTGGGAAAACAGCGACAAAAAACATGAGATAAGAATGAAGGCATGAGAAACATCAGCAGACAAAGAGCTGAAGAAACCAAAAAAAATCATTACAATCCTTTCGTTTTCAGAATGGAAAAAAAAAAAGTAATTTAAATCTTATTTATCCGACAAGAACCGAACCAAATGCATTACACCAGTCACTTCCATCAAAAGAGTCAAATGTATACCAAGACCAGCCTTTATGTAATTCTTCTGGCATTCATGTTTTGTAGTTTATTTGCTCAAATTCTTGAAATACATTTTTCCGTGTGGAGTTTGTATATTACAGTAATCCCCCCTTTAGTAGGTAGTCACATGATACCGTACACGCATTCTATTGGCTGACGGCGTTCTGTGAACAGTCAGACACGTTTAAATTACCCTAAATAACATAAATAGTTTGTCGCTATATCATGGATCATTTTGCGTGTGGTTCCGTTAACGGTGAGTAATGAGGGATCAGTGTGTCCCGTGTCGGTGAGGGTTCTCTGGGTTCTCCAGCCTCCTCCACCTCCAGAAACATGGAGCTCAGGTGAATGTTCACACCAAGATCTGTGTGGCCCTTTAGTGACGTGGCGTCTCATTCAGGGTGCACCCCGCCTCTTGTCTATAGCTGGCTGAGACCCGTGACCCGAGGCAGAGAAGCCCCTGGTGGTCTCATCTCATCGTGGGGCGGCGGCGGCTCAGGTGGTAGAGACGGTTTCCCAATGATTGTAGGACTGGAGGTGCAAATCCCCTCCCTCTGGGCATTTGTTGTTGTGTCTTTGGGCAAGACACTTTCCTGTCCTTGCTTCCAGAGACACACAGCTGTATGCAGTCTACCATCACCATGTGTGTAGAAACATGGATCTAATCCATTATTACTATTATTATATTATATTATTATCATTATTATTATTATTATTATCATTATTATTATTATTATTATTATTATTATTATTATTATTATTATCATTATTATTATCATCATTATTATTATTATTATCATCATTATTATTATCATTATCATTATTATTATTATTATCATTATCATTATTATCATCATTATTATTATTATCATCATTATTATTATCATTATCATTATTATTATTATTATTATTATTATTATTATTATTATTATTATTATTATTATTATTATTATTATCATTATCATTATTATTATCATTATCATTATTATTATTATTATCATTATTATCTACAGGAACATGGAGGGAAATTAAGTCTCGAAGGAAGACGAGTTTAGATTGTCTGAATAAAGAGAAGCTCAACAAAGTGAAAGCAGTCGTCTGGGTCTGGAGAACAGAACATCTGTCTTAATGTTCTACCACCGCCATCAGCCCTGGATGAGTTTGATTGATGGACATATTCTGCCTTAAACAGTATGTGGTATAGCTTATAGCACAGGATGTGGTAAGTTAGCCAATAGCTGACACTGTTGTTCAGTTCAGCTTTCTGCCCAGCAGCGTTAACGGCTGTTTGACGGCTTAACTCTGTTTCATGTTAACTATTGGTCGAGTTAACTGATAAACTTTTGATTACAAGGAAGTGACATCAGCGCGTCATTCAGGTAAGTGTGGGGGACTACCTGAGTGGCTTAAACCTTGAGAAGTAGCTAGCAATGGCTAAATTGGTGACATTATTTCTTGTGATTAGATCAGTTCATTAGCAGCAACTCAGCGAACTTCTTTAACTATGACGAATGAACGAAATCCTTAACTCCTAAAACATCTGACCCCATGAAAGTCAGGGAGTATTTTCCAATAGAACACAGTACATGGGATGCAGGGGACTGAGGAGAAAGACATGCAACTGTTTTGCCCATGCTTGGTTATCCTGATATTGTCAGGGGCAAAATGTGGACAAAGTCATTGAGCCACATGACTCAATATGGCCCAACATGACCAAAATTAAAATATTTGTGAAGAGCTTTCTAAAGGATAACAAATGTAGCATCATTTCTATCTTTGTTTTTATGGATGAATTGTACAAAACGTTGCAAGAGTCGAATTTAGAGAAAGCTAAAAACTTGGGACCAGTTTGTTTGAGAAATGATGACGTGTCTTACAAAGTTCTGTTTTCTAAGTTGACTCGGTATGAGAAAAAAAAAATCACATCCCACCTGATGATCTTATTCGTTTGGACTGTGGAGTTGTTATCTAATCTGATACCTAAAATAACCAAATGTTTGGATCAAAATGTCAGTCGCTGCTTGTTTTGGTCAGTAACTGTAATTAGACCTCGGTGAGAGCAGCACTCAGAAAAAGCTGTACAATGAAGTGGCATTACTACTGAACACATTCAATTGTCATAGTGACAAAATCAAGGAAGGCTGCAAGGATCCATAATTATGACTTAAATGCTTTCATGTCAACTCTTCACTTTCACAGAGAGAAATTAAACCGTGCCGCGCGAGGCTCTGGGGAAGCGGCACCATTGTTGAGGAAAGCATGTGAAAATGAGCCCAAACCCAGAGGAGTTGGTTTGGAGCGGCTGCAGACGAACCAGCCTGACTGAGCTGAATGACTGGCAGCATTTTGGGATGGAATTAAATCCGTGGTTGAGGAGGAGAATCACTGACATGATCAGTCGACTGGATTCAAATTAGGAAATGGTAATTACAAATAATTAATCTCCAGTAATCCCCTGTGAACTAAGATTGGTTTACTTTAACCAAGCTCTGCTCTGCAAATCTCCAACAAAATTTCTGGTGTGTTAGTGAGACTTTGAGTCTTTGGGAAAAGGATATTTTTTGGGCTCAGTAATGCCAAAACAAATGTTTCATATGTTATTGCCAACCACTAAGTTTAGTTTTCTGCTCTGGAAATGATTAAGGCAACCAGCCATCATTTAGTAATAGCTAAAAATTAATTAATCACAGAACAATTTCCTTCCTGAGTCTTAAAGGGAATAAATTAGTAGCCACTAATACAGCACCATAATGAAGGAAAATGCAGTCTGAAGAAGCTCAGCTTCAGGCAACTTTATCCCAAGACCCCTGAAATTCATTTTCTTCGAGCATCACTGGGTTCTTCATTGGACAATAGTCAACCCAACTAATTTAATGAAGAATGTCTCTGTAATCCCTACATCAGAACATGACTTACTGTTGAAGAACTTCTACATTGAGTTAAAAAAAATGCACATTTGCAGGTCAAATGTTGGGAATCAAGTTGTAAGTTAGACCACTGGAATAAATGGGCTGCTTGTGTTTTCATTTGCCCCCTGTCATCCAAACTGTATATAAATGAGGTAAAGCTGACCCTGCCTTTGTGATCATGTAGAGTCTGGACCCAACGCTGTGAGTTTGTCAATACGTCTATGAATCTATGATCGATTTTAGCTATAGAGCAGCAGAAGACGATGTTTTTCAGAACAACTAAAGACTTTGACTCATCGTCTTCCAATGGAGCCACCAAATAAATTCCCTCGTCCACACTCCGGTGAGTGGATAATGGGATTTTACTTCCTAACCATTATTAGGGGGACAGTTTGGATGACACAGCAGTGCTCATTGACCGTGTGTCTATACTGTAAACCTCTGTGGCTCTTTTAAAATTATTTAACACTAATTTATTATATGTCTTTTATTCATCAACTGGTCATTGATGGTTTACTTGAACAATCTGAGTCTGAACAATTCCCTTGTGATTCTGTATGTTTTGTCTTATTTATTACAGTTTTTTCCAGTCGCTAACAAGCGCTTGTCCAAACAGTAGTCACGCTTTCAAAACTAACCACATCAGCACAGCAGCGGTCTTGTGTGTCCGTACCATTCACACCGTTCATGTTGCTTTCACTCAATATGCAGTCAGTGAACACATTTCCACAATACTTTCATTTTCTTAACAGACAAACTACAGTATACCTCCCAACAAAATAGTGGATTGTTTTTCGATTATTTTCCAATGTTAACACACAACATCCCATAATAGCAATGACAATATTCAAAACCTTAGATACAGTATAAAAACCTCTGCTTCTGCAATGATATCAGTTCAAAAACAATAAATCACAGCTGATAAACAAACAATTGATTTTTTTTGTTGTAATTTTTAATATTCTTTTATTTTATATACTCAATTAATCCCCAAAGGGAAATTAGTGGCACACTCTGGTGTTGGTAATTCACATGTGTATATATAAGTGTGTACAGGCCTTGAACACACACACACACACACACACACACACACACACACACACACACACACACACGCACACACGCACACACACACACACACACACACACACACACACACACACACACACACACACGGGTCTCGGTGGTAGAGTGGCGGGCCACTCCTTTATGGTGCGCCCAAAAGAGCAACTTGTAAGGGGGACGGCGCCTTGCTCAAGGGCGCCTTGCTCAAGGGCGCCTTGCTCAAGGGCGCCTTGTGAGGTGAGCTGACACCTCCCACTGTCAGCTCACACTCCGGGTGTTTTGGGTGGGAGGGGGAAACAAACCGCCGATCTTGGAACATTGGATGACCAGCTCTACCACTGAGTCACTGCCCCCCCATTGACACACAGCTGATCACTCCCAGGGTGGATCTGACACACCCATCGGTTCTACCCCAGGTGCATCGCCTCAGATGATGTCAGAGATCGTAGAGATCAGAGACAGAATATATATATATATATATATATATATATATATATATATATATATATATATATATATATATATATATATATATATGTGTGTGTATATATGTGTGTGTGTATATATATATATATATATATATATACGCAACTGAAACAAACTGTAAAGGACTGAATCTAACCTCTTCTGTCTAGTTCCAGATCTTCACAGTATTTAATTCACAGCACAAGGCTGAGGTCACTTCCTCTGAATGTTCTCCCGCTCACACTCCTCATTTCTACGACCAACACCTTTCAACATCGGCGTCTCACACACCTCCAAATGCATCTCTTTCACAGTGAATACAACAACAGGATGTCTAGTCGATTTATGGTGAATAAAAAGATTACTACGTAAATTTCCCACTATGGATCAACTTTTTCTTGTGTTGCTTCAATCCTCGTAGCCGTGGCTAAAGAGACGCACAAGGCCTTTACCTCTTCCTCTCTTTTTCGTTCACATCTTAACCTCACCACTAGGGGCAGCAATCTGCCTCCAACTCTGATGAAACCCTCATTATGTTGTATTCCAAAGTTGCCCTCCTCCGCAGCAGAATGACCATAAAAACACCGTCTATGTTTCGTAATATCAGGACTAATAAACAGGTTAGATGGCCCGTTTGTATATTAAACATGATGCTGACCACAGGTCAGGCTTCCTGTGTCCAGGGTTTGTGTAAGGTTTTCCTTCTGGCTGTAAAAGACTGGTTTCAGTGAGATGTTGATTGTCATGTTCTGTCTCCCTCCTCCTTAAAAACTACCTACCAGTAAGATATTGTTCAGATGTTGGTGCGGTTATGTTTAGTAATTCACTAATCACCATTCTCTACATTGTAAAGAATTTCACCCTAAATGAAAGTAATATTTTTGTAGCATTTTTTTCCCCATTGATGCTATATAGCAGCGGATTATAGCAATTTATAGCAAGAGAACTTTCTCCAATAATGATTTCCTCCATATTGGACGCATAATGCCCGAGATGGCAATTTAGGTGAGATGATTGTATTTTACTCAAATTCACTCTCATTTAGTTTATAATATTATATATACACCTGGATTTGAGTGAAGATGTCATAACTTAAAACAAAGAAATGGGCTCAACCCCGACCCTGTCGTGACTCCCACAGGTCTGGTCCAGACACCTGACGAGGGCATCATAAGATTCAGACATACAGATCTGCCCTATCTGCCTCTCTCTCTCTCTCTCTTACCCTGTCCTGATCTTCCTTTTATTTCTTTTCCACCCAACCGGTCGAGGCGGATGGCCGCCCAAAAGAGTCTGGGTCCTGCCCAGGGTTTCTTCCTCAATGAGGGAGTTTGTCCCCACCACTGTCTCTTATGCTCTGGAGGGTCCAGTTGGGTTTCTCTGTCTGTAAATACGCTCTGAAATGTCTGCTGCCATGATTAAGCGCTCTGTAAATAAAACGTGATTGAGTAACCCCTCGTTCCTCGCCGTTAATGTGTTCCAGGAACCACCGGCAAAAACGAAATTCTGCAATATAGCTACAAACTATTTTATTTAAACGTTTGTGGACCCTCCCCATACTGATATTAAACCACTTTATATCTGCATTACTTTTTCACACACTCTGATAGACTGTTTAAAGCACACTTCCAGCACACCTCTGGATGCCGTCAGCCAATAGAATGCGTGTACATAAGTCATATCTTTAGCACTACCTGTATTTGTCCGAGCTGTGAGAACTACAAGCATTGTTACAGTAAGGCACACAAACAGAATACAGACTGACCTCAACTAGAATAGAAAACCACGCTAACTAACTAACTAAATAAGAGGTAAATGTTTGTTTGCTTTTGTCATTTCAGAAAACTGACCCTTTAAATACTTTTCTGTTCTCATCACCAAATGTTATGTTCCTATTAGTTCACAAAATTGTGTGAACGGCTAGAAAAACGCATTTCTTTTCTCCGTAATGTCCTGAAATATTCCTGTCATTTCCTTCTCTGTGCCTCTTTAACATACGTGTGGCTCTGGTTCTCCTGTGGCTGCTGTGAAGAATCACAAATACAACAGAAAGGAGTTCACTGTGGCCCAAGGGTGTGTGTGTGTGTGTGTGTGTGTGTGTGTGTGTGTGTGTGTGTGTGTGTGTGTGTGTGTGTGTGTGTGTGTGTGTGTGTGTGTGTGTGTGTGAGGGATGTCTGGTGTGTGTGTGTGAGGGGTGTCTGGTGTGTGTGAGGGGTGTCTGGTGTGTGTGAGGGGTGTCTGGTGTGTGTGAGGGGTGTCTGGTGTGTGTGAGGGGTGTCTGGTGTGTGTGAGGGGTGTCTGGTGTGTGTGTGAGGGGTGTCTGGTGTGTGTGTGAGGGGTGTCTGGTGTGTGTACTGTACGTATATGTGAGCAAAGGCAGGACAAAGCGAGACAGAGGGGGACATCAAGTGGGGGAGAGGGACGGGGGACTCCCAGAGGTGCCTCTGGGTGTCTAATAGTCTAAGAGATTCTGTCACAAAATATTGCCTCCACTGTTACAGGGGGGCTTTAAGGAGATTGCATGGGTGAGGACGGATGAGTTGGTGTGAGGATAAGGAGACGGGGGTGTGAGCTCCTCTCCCTCTGAGGCTCTCAGTCTCCTCCTGGACAAATGAGGGTTGAGGATGTGGAGAGCTTAACGCCCCGTGTACGGTTATGTGTAATGAGACCAGCCATGCCTTTGTTTAGGGACGCTTTGGGGCATTGTGCTCAAACTATCTTCCATCGCTGCTGTTTTTCAGTCTGACGTGCTGCTCATTCTAAATGTACCATCAGTGGGAGTTAGTAGTGCATGTCCACTTCTGTCTTCGTTGATTCTGTGCAGGCAGGAAGTAGGCGACATTAGGCAGAGCAACAGGAAGTCCTTCGCGTTGGACTTCAATGCTGGTGTCTCGGTGGTGCAGTGGGTAGCGCTGTCTCCGCACAGCAAGGCGGTTCTGGGTTTGAGACCCACTCTGTGTGGAGTTTGCATGTTCTCCCGGTGTCTGCGTGGGTTCTCTCTGGGTTCTCCTGCTTCCTCCCCACTCCAGAAACATGTACCTCAGATGAATTGGCCGTTCTCAAATTGACCGTAGGAGTGTGTGTCTGTCTGTCTCTCTGTGGCTCTGTGGTGCACTGCTATCGCACCTGGAGCTCCCCCCGCCTCACGCCTCACGCCAGCTGGGATAGGCGCCAACTGCCCGCGACCCGCCAAAGCGGATAAAGTAGAAAATGAATGGATGAATTGACTTCAACGCTGCCTTCCTGTGACAGTCTCCACCTTGTCACTAAAACAGACACCAGCAATATCTGTGGGCAGAGACCATCTCAATCCAGACCATGACAAAAGGTTATCTAGAGGCACGTTTCTTGTTCTTATGGACGCTGACTTGTCAAACCTGACTGAGCACTAGTGGGACTCCTAGTCAGAGTGGTCAAAGTCAGTTCATCAATGAGGGCCATAAAACCCAGTCGCATCGGCTTCTCCTCGTCTGTAGCCTCCCAATCTGGAAAGTTGGAGTCACCTGGAAGCTGTTCAGATAATGGTTGTGTCGTTTACTCCCCACAGTCACACAAATGAGACTGGAGCATGTCAGATTAAATATCTCTCAAATATATCCCCCCACCCCACCCCACCCCACCCCAGCCATTCAGAACTGAAGGAGCCTTTTAGATGAGAGGCAAAATGTCTTCAAGCTTTCATACAAGCCCAAATGATTTAATTAAACACTTTCTTATTTAGAATGGTCATTCATTCATTCATTCATTCATTCATTCATTCATTCATTCATTCATTCATTCATTCAGAATGTTGGTACAGGTTATTCTTCAGCAGTTGTAGATGTCGTTACTGAAGTATGATGGAAGTCAATCAATCAGAAAGACACTCAAAGTCGTTTTAGGGGAAGAATGTTTTGTTTTCTTCCTGCATTTAAGTGGCATGATGTAGTACTGACAGGATATACTCTGTAAATATTGTAGATAGAGCCCACTGTAGATTAGGAGCTCCACCGACTACCAACATGGCAATACCAACTATTTCTGTCGAGTCCTCAGTCTCTCCTGTCTTTTCTTGCCTCTAGTCTTCAAACGGATCACTGAGTGCAAATCAGATGAACAACAGCCGTTTATGTCTAACATTAATAACCTGAATCAATCAACCAGCAGACAGAACACTTCACAGCTCATCCAGTCATACTGTGTTGTCTGTTGATGCTTCATAAACTGCAGCCATCAGAACTAGTTTCAGACCAGCCGATTGAGACAGAGGAGACTGGACACACCAGATCCAGGTTGACTTTACAACATGTTCAAACTACATTTTATAGCTTGAATCAGTGATGAAGATGAAACGAGACACATCTTCAGGCTTTTCGATCTCATGAAGGGTTCCACAGTTGTTCCTGAAAGCTCTCATTTGATTGAACAGGCAAGACCTTCAATGTCCAAACCCCTCTGGATTACAAATAATTTACTGTAATTATAATCAGTTAATGACTTCTTTTCTTACCTCAGTAAAAACAAAGGGTTGTTAATACAGTATGGGACACGTTACTGACGTTAGAAAAGATCATAGCGGGAGGTGATAACCCTTCCTGAAGACAGGGGGTGAACATCTGTGTCCAGTAATATATATATATATAATGTGAGGCAATTAAAAAAATTTTTTTTAAATTTTTTTAATTAATTACAGGATTTGTAATTAATTAATCTAATTAATCACATTTTAATCTCATACCTGCAAAAGGCCCCCAAATAAATAATGTGAATTCTAGGACATTACAAAATTGTAGTTCATGACTAATCAATAGAATACACCAAGAAGAGAAGAATGAAATCCACATTTTTATTGGTTAAGTGTGTTTTGTAAATGAAATTAAAAAGAAAAAAGGCCAAACACATCAGAAAACCAATGAGGTCAGGTGTATTTCTGAAAAATGTAATACGAATACAGTTAAATAAAATAAAATTCAGAAATAAAATAATCTGAGTCTCAAACAGGCACAGAAGCAGACTCTCAATCAGAATGAATATAAAGCTGACTCAATACAGCAATTCACCATGAATAGTAGAACATGTCTCTAGATAAGGAAACTAAACAGTAAGATGCTAACAGGCTTTTCCTTTAAAGGGTGAGATAACGTTCAACTCTGTGTCCTTCACATGTTTTACATTTAAATGATACGTTAGTCTGGAGCTGCTTCAGTGATACGAAGATTCTCTTTACAAAAGGTACAAATAACAATAACAATAATAACAACAACAATAATAATAATAATAACAATAATAATAATAATAATAATAATAATAATAATAATAATAATAATAATAATAATAATAATGGATTAGATTTCTATAACGCTTTTCTGGACCCTCAAAGACTCTTTCCATCGGATCCATTATTCATCCACTCCTCCTTCATACCTGGTGGTGGTAACTACGTGTGTAGCCACATCTGCCCTGGGGCAGACTGACGGAGGGTCTACGGGGCAGAATCACTGCGTTTTTGCTGATAGTCCGTCTTTGTTCTCTTTAGAAATAAACTTTCCTCCCAAAGGTCCAGTGGTCTTGCCTCGCTCTCCTGTGTCGCGTCCATCTCTGTTGTCAGTCTTCCTGCTTTTGACTAGTGGGGCAGGTAGGAAATGATGTCACTGCAGCCTACGGGTCCCTCAATGGGACAAATTTAAAATGCTTGCGCATTGACTTGCCGCTCGCGATTAATTGCGTTAATTTTTATAGTGCATTAATTGTCAGCGTAATTAATTAATCTAATTAATTAATCTAAAAAAGTGACAGCCCTAATAATATATATATATATATATATATATATATATATATATATATATATATATATATATATATACGTATATATGTCATCTTTTTCTGATGATGTCTACCAAATCTTTGGTGATGGAACTCCAAACCAGCCAAAAATGATTTAACACAATAACCCGAACCAATTAATAAATGACTGTTAAATTTGATGGATGGGGTCCCTCTATTTGTTCCAAACTTGACTTTGTGATGCAAACTGAGAATGCTTTTGATCCAAAATGTACGTAGTTGGTCCAGACATAGAACTATTTGTTCCAGACTGTGACCTTTTCATACAATTGCATTTTACATTTAATTTGATCTCTAGTTATAGTAATATGTGTGCATTGTCCCGGGTTAGTCTATTTACTGTCTCCAAAAGCCAGACCAAGTGGTTTAGCTGTGAAAGTGATATTAGTGAGTCACTGGACTGCTGTTGTTGAAGGAATCACACCATTGGTACTGCTGCTCGACTCCTTTCATTGGTACTGGGTACTGTTTCTCTTCAAACACTGAAATTGAATGACATGTTGAGACTTGGTGGTGCCCCAATGTGGCACAGTTATTTTGACTAGCGTGTGGGAACAAATGTGTTCATGTGATGTGTTTTGGCTCGGCGGCGGTGTTTCTGCTGCTGAAAGGCTAGTGTGGATTCAACATTACTGCATTTGCCAAAGAAAATTCAATATTTTATTCAGAGTGGAAAAAAAACCTTGAAACTTTCTCACGAGCGTGGCGTAGTAGTCGGACATTATTGCTAGATTGAAGATTTCATGGCATCCATCCCAGATTTGGCTTCTAAACAAACGTGAATGAAGTGATCTCTGCACTGAAAGCTCTGCCCACTGCAGCGCCAAATCTGTTGGTTTCCTCCTCCCAACTCTAGTGGCGCATTGACTGAAAGTGTTTCTGTAAAACTGGTTAATGTTTATTATTTCAAATGGAACAAAAACCAGCTAAAGTGAGTCTACATCGCACAAAGCCAACGCCGTCCACACCTGTTTATACTGGATGTACTGGTGCGACGCTACTCAAGGCAGAATGCTCTGTTATTCCCTCACAGTGTCAGAAACAACTTTCAGTGGGAGAATGGATAGAGAGCATTCTCCTCATGTGTATATATGACAGAGGACAAGCATTGACTAAATCAGCAATGGAAAGCTCCATTTGGAGTTCACCCAAAGGTCTGCTGCTGCCATAGCAATGCATTTATTCTAAAACGGCTGCCAGTTATTTGTGCATTACAGGACCGCTCTCAGCCCTCCCATTCTCAATTTAATGCAGAAGAGGCAGAAGGTAGAGAACCATCCGTCATGAGCCTCTTAAAGTCACATAGTGAGAAATGACAGAGTGCTACCAGAACATTGTTCAAACCCCCAATAAGGGCAAGCCCTCCGTAATTGCTCTATTAAGAAAATAGTGAGGCTGGTAACCCGTCTGTCTTTTCCTGCCTCTGTCTGTGACAGGAATTAGATGGGAAGATAAACAGCTCGCTGAGGAGAGCTGACATTTCAAAAACGGAGAAAATTGTAAAAAAAGAAGGGCAGTGGGCTTCCTGTGAAAGGCCACTCAGTTTAACTACGCATTTGTTTATTTGGCTGTATAAAACCTTATTTGTATTCCCCTCAAAAGCTACAGTGGAAGCAAAGCTCAGGTCGCCATGTGCACAGCGCTGTTTAAAAAAACTGGCATGGAATTAATAACATCTCCAAGGAACAAACAGCTCTGGTACACGGCTCTCTGGAGTCCACGTAAAGCTGCTCCACAGTCTGCCGTCGAGGCAAACACACTAATATATGTGCAATATTTCAGGACGATAGGCCATGTTAATCATTTAAATAAATATGCAACTTTAACAAGAGCAAGAAAAGGACATGATTATAAAAGCTGCAGCAGATTCTAGCAGGTAACAGTTTATACGACCCACACATGAACCTCTGCAAAAAGAAAAGAAATAAGGCTTGAATAACTACGATCACATGCAACAATTACTGAAAAACAAGGAGCAGAGCAAGAAGATGAAGGAATATGAATTAGAATACTAATATTATAGTTGTCTACCAACTGGGACCACAGGTGGAGCTGTATCTTCGATCTATGAGAACCTGCAAGGTAACGAAAAGCAGTCTTGGAAATGACCACTGGAAGCCAAGTTACCAACACTAATGAGACATGAATGGATAGAGAATAAAATTATATGCACAGATATTCTATGCAAACCCACCACTAGTGGTTTTAGAGCTCAGCTTGCTGGATGGAGCTGCTGGTGGTTCATCCATTCATCTGCCAATGGAAATTTGGGATCAAATTCATCCAGAATAGATTTCTGAGCCAGTCACCAATAATTCAGATTACTGGACAGGAAGTGAAGCTGAATGATCAGCATCTGCTCCCGGCCCAAAACGAGGTCTGCATGGGAGGGGTCCTCTTTTACATACTGGAATTTAAAGAGATGTCATTAGTAGGGAGGGAGGGACTCAGACAGGGGGGGTTGTTGGTTCTCCTGCGTCCATCATCATTGATTGATACTGGAAAACAAGAGTAAACAATATTTTCAGCTGGTATCAAATGTCCTGGTTTCCAGCAGCAGGCATCAGGTGCCAGTGAGCTGCAGTTTATACTGGGAACGAACAGCCAGGTGAGAAACGAGGGCGCCAACCAGCCTCCTCATGCTGCCAAACGATTGGTTGTTTCTGGCGTAAGAATTGTAAACAGCTCTGCCTTAAGGTAATTAATTAATCTTTTTTACTCAAACCAAAACAAGATGGCCCTGTTGTTCGGAGAGCAGCGCGGCGAACGGCGATGGGAGGAAACACGAGACCCATCTCAGGAGGCGGTCATTGAGATATTGGCAATGTGTGACTTAGCAGATGGTTTGAAAGGACTCCACAGGACTTAAACATAGCTGGCTGACTTCTTCATTAACTCACATCTAGTAAAGGATGTTAGGCCTGAGTGGCACTGCTTACCAGAGGACACTATGGTGCACTAATCCAACTCACACGGCCCCCGCTGCCAAAATGGGACGTTTAAATCCCAGCGCATTCCATATTAGGTTCATCCAGAGGAAATGAGTTGGCAACTCTCAGACAACAGTTTAATGTCTGTCCAACGCAAGACAACAAACCGCCAATAGGCCTCATAAGGCACAGCTGTGTGTGTGTGTGTGTGTGTGTGTGTGTGTGTGTGTGTGTGTGTGTGTGTGTGTCACGGTGTAGTCTGATGAAAATAAATCCCACTCCTGACTCCAGCTTTCAGTATGTGGTGGTGGTAGTGGGGGCGCGGGGCATGTTTACCCCCCTCTCAGGGAAACCTTTATCTTCCTCTTAAAATTGCACATAAGCAGTGTTCTGTGAAAAGCTGAAGAAATTTCTCTCAATATGCAAAACTGTGTTCACAGGCCCCTTTATGGCCGGCCTGTGATGTATTTTTGAGATATGCAAATATGACATTTCTGTGATTGCTCTTCAATCCCTGCCCCCCCCCTCTTTCTCCTCCCCCCGTCTGACGCTGTGAGACATCACTTCACATGTTTGAAGTTTGAAGCTTCACATTACAAAGAGACTTTTGTCCCAGTCGTGTCGCTGCAGCAGTACATTACATTACAAATGAAACACCTGATTTATCAGGGTTTAAAGCTCATAACAACTAAATAATTGTTATGTCCACAAAAAAACTACAAATTACATTCATGCAGAAATAAATGCAGCAGAAAATGGTTTCTATCAAACAACCATTTAACTTTTGTTCCTCTTCTTGGGCTCTTTTTCTGACTATTCCAGCACCACATGTAACATGTAGTCGGGATTTTGGTGGAAGTAAATCAAATTTAGTTTCAAGTAAAATATAAATTATTACTCTATTAACTTGTGAGGTGATATATAGGACAGTTTTAGTGTTGTCAACTATTAATTTAAACGTAGTGATTGTCTTAGTCATATGTCAAACGTCCCTTTTAATTTGATGTTGTTCTGTTTAATTTCAGGTAGGTTTTATTTGACTATTTTAGTCTTAGTTAGAGGAACTAAGTATCCTTGAAAAGTACTAAATTAATATTTTCTCAAATATTATGTTCCTATTCAAATTTCAGATGATTTTTCTGATAACTTTCTGAGGAATTACAGGTTGCAAAATTAAGAATGCAGTCAGCACAAAGCATGTTGAGCACAATCAGACTAACATTCTTATTCGTCGACTGGATTGTCTAAGTTTGTGTTCCGCTTTTATAAAGATTTTGTTTCACTGAAGCTATTAAGACTAAACTACTTCTTAAGTCTTGTATTTTTCATCAGAATTATTTGCTTCAGTCACAGTCATGTTTTACCACATTATTTATCAGTAATAGGAAGTAAAAAATGAAAGTAATAAATGAATAAAGTCATCTTTTTGTTTTATTAGTGAAAATGTTTGTTGAATCAATGACTGAAGTACGTCTTCCCTCTCCATCCTCAGCCTGACGACTAAACAGATGGCAGACAGTGTGTATGGTGTGGTGTGGGGGTGTGGATTGCTGATACCCGGGGTGTGATTTGTTGGTGGAGTGGGGGCTTTAGTGCGGGGTTGTTTTTCAGGAGTTGGGGTATAGGCCCCTTAATTCCAGTGAAAGGAACATTTAACGCTTCAGCATACCCACCGGTGCACTGAGCAGGTCCATGAAGACCTTTAATGAGCGGGTTTGGCTTTGAACCTCAACCCAACAGAATTCAAGCGGAGACTGAGCCGGACCTTCTCGTCCAACCTCAGTATCTAACCTCAGCACTGCCCATCTGGAAGGAAGACAGAAGATCCCACAGAACACACTCCTAAACCTCATGGAAAGCCGTCCCAGAAGAGTCTTCAAAAGGTGGAACCAAATCATTTCAAATAATTTGTATCAGGGATGGGATGCAACTGAATTTCACAGGTGTGTGAAGGCAGACGAGCAAATACTTTTGGTAATATAGTGTATAAAGCAGACACCAGGATGGAAGACTGGGAGTGAAAAAGCAGCCAGAACATCAGCAGCTGTGTGAATGCATTCTGGCTCTCCCTCCCTCACACACATAAATCACAGACAGGACTGTCCTTGCATGATAGAGCCAAATTATTATGGCTAAACACACAAGAATAAGGGATGATTAAAGTGTCTGAAGCCTTCTACGAGGAGATGGAGATGATTTATTACCCTCGACAGAGCGGCGGACGGAAATGTAAAAAAGACTGAGTTGTGTGTTGTGGGGCGTGTCGATGGAAACTTAGTGCAGCTGCAGAAACAAGCAACGACTGATGATGAACAGCGTTAGAACTCCATCCGCACCGTTCTGTCTGTCTGCGCATCCAGACCTGGAAGACATTTCACTGGAAACATTCCGTACTGAATGGCAGGGTGGTGCAGTGGGGAGCGCTGTCACCCCCCAAGCACTAGGTGGCAGCACCTGTGACTGTTTACATAGTAGCTACAGCTGTACAGAGATATCTAGAAAAAGAGAATGAAAAACCATAATTAGGAAATGTGTTCCCAAAGTACTAAAAACCTGTTTCAAAGGTTTATTTTGTGTTGAGTGTAGTAACATAACATTCCCCACTTCCTGTAACCTGTACACTCCAGCTATGCGCTAACAAGATGCTAACATATTGTGATCTAATAGTGGCTCTGCAGTTTGGTGGCGTTTGAAAAATTGGCTTCTCACCTGTGACCAACTGTGTCCCTGGGACACGAGACCAGGTGTGACACAATCCTGCTTGAATCAGGCACACAAACTGTTAAACTCTTGTTTCTAGCGCGCCGTAGCTGCTGTTTTGTCAGGGATTTACAATCAACAAAACCCAGTGTTGGTATTAGTTTAGTCAGCAGCAAACAAAAGACTGCATCCTTTTAATTTACTTTGCTGTTTGGAAGAGCGACAGTTTCCATTAACGGCGAACCAGTGGGTAAACGTAGTCTCAGGCATTCTGACCAGAACACCATTCAGTAATGATGCCATCACAGAAGCTCCATTGTAAATCTAAACCCCCAGCTTTTCCGTTTGCTCTACGTTTTCCCCATCATGCAAAATTGTATCCCAAGATGCCTTTCTCACCTCGGTTTTTGCCACATAATGCAGAATTACAGATTCATGGGCCTCGTTTGTGGCCTATAATGTCTCAACTGCTTCTGCTGCAACAAATGGAGCTCTCCCCCAAAGCAGTGGAATATTTGAATAAAACAGCTGATAAGTCTCTAATTAAATGTCTAAGATGACATTTTGTAAGATTGAAAATGCTGTCTCTCATTCTCACTGCACTTTCACCAAATGTTTGAGACAGAGATAAAATTAGATTGAATATTAAGTCCAAATTACATATGAAGCGTCTCGATGTCTGCAAATTGAAAAGGAGCAAAATTATTTTTCTTATGAAATATTTACATAAAAAATCCACATATACAAATGAAGCACCCAAGTCGATTATATATCTGCTTCCATTCACAGGCATGAAGGTGCAGAAGAGACGAGTCTACAGAGCACAACACAAAAGTGAATAAAAGATCACAATTTAAGGTTTTCTCTCCTCTGTTCTCAGTCATCATAACAACCTTTTCTTTCTTTTCATATGCATACACTCACTTTATGACTTCTTTTTCTGACCTATGTGCATCTGTCTGACCTCATGCTTCCTATTTTTGCTCCCAATTGTCTTTGTTAAACTTCTCAACGTTGTTGAAGAAGAAGTTTGCCTCATAAGGTTTGGGGGGGTCTGGACAGTAACAAGTAAGCAACCACAGCACATGTGTATTTTTATCTATGTGTTCATGCTGCTGGTCCAATGCGTTACCTTTAAAGTTCATGTACTGGTGAGCTGAGGTCAGAAATGCTTCATTCATTTGAATCACAGTTACAACAGACCTGCCACCAGAATAACATCCTTCATTTGAGAACGCACACATAACTTAAAAATGTGTGTCCAAGGACACAGGTGCCCTGAGTACTGGAAAAACTATATTTGTGTGGACAGACCATAACCTCTATCATAACAGAATAAAAGTAAAAAGGATGAGTTTAAATTTCCCTAAAATTTTCCCTAAAATGGAAAAAATTAAAAAGGAAGAAAGAAATGGAAAAAAAAGAGACACACAGCTCTGGGGCTTCTTCAAAGTGTGGGTCATTTTGCAGGTTTCTGTCCTGCTATCAAAGCGTATGGACAAGGGGAAAAGCATAGCTGTCCTTGGAGGAGATATAGAAATAATACAATTTTTAAAAAACCTCAATGTATAGAGAACAATTTAAATTCAAGAATAAAAACAACTTTCAACAAATATAATTCACTCAGTCATAAGCTCAGGCACATGTTGAAAAATAATTGAATTACATCCAGAAGGGAATTATATTCAGAAAGCAAACACCTACTCAGCATTACCCTTCCTAGATTGGGTATTTTCCTGTGTTCATGATCTACACCGCTGCTGGACATCTTTCTTCATCCTGTTCTGTGAATGGCCCAATGAGCTGCCCTTTTAAAGACATAACTTGTGATTACTCTACACTGCTAATCTGGGAATGATGACTTTTCCACATAAGTTATCAATAAGTAAAATGCCAAAGGACTATGAGAGAAATGAAGTCTGGTTAGCACGTCTCTGTGGCCTATTGGACAAACAGTCCCTGGGTTGTAATAAATTCATGCATCACTGCCGATTATGAAGATTTATTAATCATTACAACTACATCAGTTTATCACATCACAAAATGTAGGTCTGGTTCTTTTTATACTGTCCAATCAGTAATGTTGTCAAGACTAGAATACAACTGGCAAGGGGAACCCAAAAGCACGACAGAGTAGCAGGCGGGCAAAGTCTCAGAAGAGGGTTTAATAACACAGGCAGAGGTCAGGTTCCAAATAATCAGTCCGATAGACAGAGGTATCCAAAAAAAGACAGGCAAAAGGTAGAGTCCAGAATCAGGCAGGGTCAGGCATGAAACAATCAACGAACCAGGCAGACGAATGAGATGAGGAGCAGACAACAGGCTGGGTCGAGAGAGCAGACGGGATTCATACACGGTCACCAAAGCAAGCAGGAGACGAAGGCTGGAGAGTCAGGGCGGACACTGAACAATCTGGCAGGGAACAGAAAGCAGGGCTGGTTTAAGTAGAGTGGAGACAGATTGGGGCGTGGCTGCAGGTGTGTGGAGAGACGGCAGGTGAAGAGAATGAAGTGACTGTAGATGAGACAGGATCTGGAATGATAAGACATGTTAGGAAAAGAAAACAAAGAAAAGGAAAGCTTAATTGTCCAGAGACATGACAAATGTACTGTATACTGTATATGTATATAATATACATATATCTTCTGAGAGAATTATTGTACCCCTTGATGGCACGGGGCACAAAGGAGGTCCTCAGTCTCTCCCTGCTGGGAGAAGGTGGTGTTCCCCAAGATCGATCTCAAAAGGGACGTGGTCCTCCTCTCGAGAAACATTCTCCACAGAGGTCTGACCCATCGGAGAACCAGCCCTCTGGATGAGTCTGTCCAGGCGCCCCTTTTCCTAGCATCATCCCCCCGACACACAATAGTGTAGGACAGCACACTGGACACAATGGACTGTAGAACAACCATAGCAGTTCAGAGCAGATTTTGAAGGAGGACAGGCTCCTCAGGAAGTACATCCTCCTCTGCCCTTTCTTGTAGACACATTCCCCGTCACAGGACCAATCTAGTCTTCTGTCCAGCTGCAGTCCCGGGTACGAGTAAATTCCCTTGCCTTTGATGACCACCGGCTGTGGAGGAGGATGCCCGCCGGAAATCCAGCATCTTCTCCTTAGTCTTGGAGATGTTCAGTTGGAGCTCATTCTGCTGACACCATTCCACAAATCTGCTACCGGTGTCCTTTACTGCCCCTCCTCACCCTCCCTGATACATGCCACAATTGCGGTGTTACAGTGCACCCTTATTCCTTGCGGTTAATCCGTTCCAGGAACCACACGCAATTAACGAATTCCTCAATAGAATGACAAACTATTTATTTTATTTACAGTAATTTAAACGTTTCTGAACCCCCCCCCATACTGATATTAAACCACCTTCTATCTGAATTACCTTTACAGGGCTCGAAATTGCGCCCATTTTGGTCACATATGCTCCCAAATTTTTATCAGTGCGACTACTAAATATATTTGGGAGCACCGGTGCGACTAGGGAAAAAATCTGGTGCGTCTTTTTTGTGAGGCGGCGCTCCTGCGGTCCTGCCAGGAACCAATGGGAGCGCAGCTGCGGCTGCTCTCCTGGGGGAGAGAGGAGGAACGGAGATGGACGGAGCGTCTCTATCGCTTCGTCACTGCCTTGCTTTTGGGGGGGTGCTCCTGAAGTCTTTGCTGGTGCTACTAACTTCTACATTTGGGAGCACCAGTGCTACCAAGAAAAAAAGTTAATTTAGAGCCCTGCTTTAAAACACTCTGATAGACTGTTTAAAGCACTTTTGTGTCTCACGGAAGTCCGAGACTCACGGAACGTAGCGCACTTCTGTGGGCCGTCAGCCAATAGAAGGCACGTACGGTATCATGTGACTGCCTACCAAAAATTCGCGATGAGGTGAAGTTGTAAGCGTTGATGCGCAAGGACGCACTGTATATGAAAAACTTCTCCATGGGTCATGTATCCGAGTTGTACTTGAAGTCGGTGGCGTAGAGGGTGAAGAAAAGGGGAGAGAGCACAATACTCTGTGGACCCCCTGTTCTGCTGATCACCACTGATGACAAACAGTCCCACACATGATCCTACTGGATTAATAACAGGGTTAATGAACTGGGACCAGACCCCATAGGGTTAATGAACTGGGACCAGACCCCACAGGGTTAATGAAACTGGGACCAGACCCCACAGGGTTAATGAACCGGGACCAGACCCCACAGGGTTAATGAACTGGGACCAGACCCCACAGGGTTAATGAACTGGGACCAGACCAGACACCTTCAGAACTGAAGAAGCCTCTTGGATGAGAGACGGAACGTCTTCAGGAGCCTGTCTTACAGTCCAGAGGATGGACTTAAACGTCTTGAGACAACCATGACCTGGAGAACTGAGAACCTACACAAACAAGGTGAACCCAACCAATCCATCTGGTGTGCACGTTCAGGTTTCAAACACAATCGGTTGGTTTTCAGATCCAGAAATCAGGCAGAATCAGTACGTGAGAGACAAAGAGAAACAGGAATGCTAGAAAGTAGCTAGAAATGCCAACAATCTGGCCGAGAACAGATGCCTGATTAAAGTACAGCAATCCCTCGTTATTCACTGTTAATGAGTCCAAGGACCACCTGCAAAAAACTAAATTCTGCAAAATAGCAACAAACTATTTATTTTATTATTTACAGTAATTTAAACATTTATGAACCCTCCCCATTCTGATATTAAAGTAGCTTCCATCTTTATTACCTTTTCCCACACTCTGATAGACTGTTTAGAGCGCTTTTAAGTGTTTCTTTGATACACAAAAGTGCGCTGCGTTCCGTGACCTTAATGAAAAATATGGAGTGCTAAATCACTGATTAGCTGGATTTGGGTTTACTTTATGTAAAGAAAGATCTTACATGAGTAGTTATCTATAGATGCTAATGTACCTGGCCAAAATTCAAGTCATTAAAACATTCATTTTGGTGTTTATTGGTGTTTGTTTCTGATGCCAGTCGATTTGTCTCCAGCCAACGAGGCCTTGATGTCAGTGATGAAGCAGTTTAAAAAGGTTATGTTTGAGAGCTGTTTAAAGGGGAGAGAAATTGTGTGAGGCAAAGAGACCTTACCTTTGTAAATGACCGACTACACGTCCAATCACATGCAACTTAATGTATTGAGCAACTAGTTTCAAGGTAGTGCTTACTGAAGAATTTACACTCTGATAGCAGTAATGTTCTCCAGGTGTTGAGTGTTAGCCTTGGGAGGCTGTAAATGGTAATAAGAGTGTTTGCAGAACAAGGGAAGATTTGTTGCACTAAAACTGGTTTAAAGCACTAGAGTTAGATTAACACAGAATGCCAGCAGCACCTTGCCACAAGGGTGCTTCACATTGTTGCGTAGGGATTTAGATATACTTCTTGCAAATTCAGATAAAGCATCCCAAGCAACAAGGGGTACGATGAGGAAAAAAAGCCCATCACCCTCGGGTAAAGATGCAAATTATACTTGAGAGGGTTTATATTGTGCCGGCTCACTTGCTTTTTAACAGATTGCCCTTATATTCTTAATTGTCTCTAACTAAAAAAAACAAAACCGAGAGCAACAACACAAATATCATTCAAGCTGCATGCAGAGCCATCATCTTTACAGTGTCTTCTCTGTTAGAATATATTATATTTAATGAGAAGCCAATCGTACTGAGGGTGCTCAGGATAATTCCAGCACAAAGTAGAATGTTTATGCATGACTATTCCCTCTCCTCCCTCCACCCCCTATTTCTGATATCGCTGGAATTCTTTTTAGCATTATTCAATTTTACCCTTCACAACTCATTAATGTATGGCACCCTGTGCATTGAGGAATTCAGACCTGTGATTTGCGGTTGCACTGATGATTTCTCAATTGACATTTGGATGCACCTGCACGGAAAACACATGGAAATTAGGTTAATGATTATTAATGTTGTGTGTGTGTGTGTCTGTGTGTGTGTGTGTGTGTGTGTGTGTGTGTGTGTGTGTGTGTGTGTGTGTGGTTGGGTGACAATCATCAGCTGGTTATGCATGGACTGATGGATTCAAAGAGACAGAGAGGCTCTCAGAGAACTCTTGAAGGAGAGTTTAGTGTGATCAAACTGAATTGGAAAGGAATATTGTATATGGTGCTGCACAGACAAGTCCCATTTTAATCACTGTTATAGATAACCAAATAATAAAGAGTGTGAAGGTAAAAAGTACGATGAAACAGAGGCAAAGTGCTCCAGATGAAAAACCCACTCTAAGTAGATCAAAAGCTAAAACACACAGAGAATGTCATTACCAGCCATTTCTTAAAATAGTCTGTCAACCCAGCAAGTCAAACATGAGACTTATCTTCAGGGAGCGTGTCGAGGTAGTCGGTGAGAGTTAGATTAAATATTGGATTGTCAATAAGCCCTGCTGATAATAAAAGTTAAATATAAGAAAGTAAGAGATGTGCACCTCTAATTTAATGGATATGTAGCCCTTGGCTCAATAACATTCTATATTTATGTCTTATAAAGCAAGACTACAATAATGTTCTGTTGGAAGTTAATTTAAGCTTTCTTCCATTATTTGCAAGCAAAGTCCATTCTTGGAAACAAAATCACTTCAAGGTCCATTCTGAATCTTTTCTGGATATTCTGATCACATTCTGTAATGTTCACTGGCAAATGGGTAATCTAAAAAGATGAGATGAATCTATGAGTTCCTTTTAAATGCTAACAAACTAATTTAAATGCAATTTATTTACGGTGGTCAATTTTAGATTTTCCAAACTCTTATTTACAAATTAAATAGCAATGTAATCTGTGCAGATTAAGGCCAATCCTACCTGATTTTGAAATCCCTTTCATTTACAGGCAAGATCTATCTTCACTCAAATTTCAAATACATGGAGGGATTATATCTCGACACTGGGAACGCCTTGGGATCCCCCAGGCAGAACTGGTGGATGTGGCCGGGGAAAGGGAAGTTTGGGGTTCTCCGTTGAAGCAGCTGCCCCCGCGACCCGACTTCGGATAATACGGATGAAGATGAGATGAGGTGTGTAATGCCTTGTGGAGCCAAAGGGAATGCAGACGATCTCCAGAAATGATGGGGGCAGATTGTATAAATACTAGTAAAACCTGGTGGCTTTACAAACCAAAAAGACGTCATTATCGTTTTGTTTGCTGCTTTTGTGTTTACTTGTTTCATGAGAACAACTTCTGCTCTCGGTGCCATGTTGTTGTTGATGAAATGTTTTGATGTTTCACTCCGTCGTGTTTGACGTGGACTCGTCTGTTTCTGTTCAGGAGTATAAATGAGCTCTTACTTCTGCTGTCACTAACATTAGACTCACTGATTGCAGTCGGGCTTTGATGCTGACATGCAGATCAAATAAAAACAGCTCTCCTTCCCTCACCAGCAGGGGAACTAAATTGTGTTTATTAGTGAGTAGTTTGCCACTAACTAATGATGTGTGCCATTATAGCACTGAATATGTGTTTTTTCACTGAGGGTGGAAATAACACCACAGATACAAGCAGAACATTGTGGTACATTGTACAATTTCCTCCGGGATTAATAAAGTATATCTATCTATCATTGACCAGAGGACACCTCATCCACTGGATATGTAACATGATATGACTGTTGTGTGGAGGCACATTAGGAAACGGGACCTTCAACGCTAAGTTAAGCTAAGCTAACGCAAGTACTTTCAAGAACAAGAAAACTTGCATTAAAATATGTGATCATTCATTAGTTTTCAGCTTTTATTAAACTCGTAGTTTAGCATACAATCTGTCTGCATCCATTGCAGACAGACTGTATGCTATCAGTGCTCATGCTGGGATCTTAATGTTCAGAGCTGGTCATTGAGCTGGTTACTGACTCCTGGAGGAAGAGGATGAGTACACAGCACCTGTGCTTTATGGAGGGGGACACTGTATTAGAAGGCCACAAGTACTTGGGGTTCCATGATGGCAATAACGTAACCTGGGAGACCAATACCAAGTCTTTATACAAGAAGGAGATGAACAGAGATGAACCTTTCCCGAGACATGAAAACATTATTACCCTTACTTACAATTCAACAAAATGTTTAAAATATTTTGCCAGTCTGTTGAGGTCCACTTACCCCTGAAAAAAATCTTTTTTTTGTTTCTTTTTCAATCAACTTAACTTTATTTATACAGTGGTTAATCACATCTGCAGACATTTCAAAGTGCTTTACAGACAGAAGCCAACAATGCCCTCTAGAGCAGCAGAAGCGACGGTGGGGGGGGGGGGGGAACTCCCTCATTGAGGATGAAACTCCGGGCAGGACCCAGGCTCTGGAGGACGGTCATCCGCCTTGACCTGTTGGTTGGGAAAGAGAAATACATTAGGGAAAGAGACAGGTCAAGGAAAAGAGAGAGAGAGAGAGAGAGAGAGAGAGAGAGAGAGAGAGAGAGAGAGAGAGAGAGAGAGAGAGAGAGAGAGAGAGAGAGAGAGAGAGAGAGAGAGAGAGAGAGAGAGAGAGAGAGAGAGAGAGAGAGAGAGAGAGAGACAGAGAGAGAGAGAGAGAGAGAGAGAGGCAGAGAGAGAGAGAGAGAGGCAGATAGGACAGTTTCATGTCCATAGTGATCTGTTCGGGGGTTCCAGGCCTCTTGATTTCCTGCCTTCCATCCCGTCCCCCCCCTGTGGAACAGAGACCAGAGACAGCATCAGTGTCGTGCGGACAGAGAGACCTGACAGGAGTGATAACTTCTAGGAGCATAAAGATAAAGACAGAAGTGACAGGAGCTCCAGAGTCTCTCCCTTTTATGGGAGAGACGGGGAAAAATACCCTCAGCAGCCTCGGCCTATAGCAGCATATCTACTGGGGGGGGGGGGTATCTAATTGTAGGCTCTATCAAAGAGGAGGGTTTTTAGTCTACTCTTAAATAAGCTAAGGGAGCCCCCCCCGCCCCCCCAGACCGAGGCCGGGAGATCGTTCCAGAGTAAAGGGGCAGATAGCTGAAGCTTCTGCCTCCTGTTCTACTCCTAAAAACCCGACGGGTCACCAGAAATCCTGCCTCCTCTGATGGAAGGGCCCTGGGGGGGGGTGATAGACTTGAATCAGATCTCCATGTCAGACGGAGCCTTACAGTGGAGAGCTTCATGTGATCATGAGGAGTTTGAATCGTATTCTATGATGAATCTGGAGCCGATGAAGTGACGCTAGGACAGGAGAGATGTGTTCTCTCCTCCAGCTGCAGTCTGAACTAACTGTAGAGTCATAATAGAGAAGCTAGGACAGCCCATAATAAGGAATAGCAGTAATCCAATCTAGAAGTAACAAAGGCATGAATGGTTTTCTCTGTGTCTTTAAAGGATAATAAATTTCTAACTTTAGTAATATTTCTCCAGTGAAAGAAGTCTGTCTGGGATACAGACTGATGAGAATCAGAGGACAGATGTTGATCAGAAATCACTCCCAGGTTCCTGACTTCACTGGTGGAGAATAGATCAATGCTGTCTAAGAGAATTACAATGTTAGAGAGATCATCTCTGAGATGCTTCAGCCCAATAATAATGACTTCAGGTTTGTTACTGTTCAACATTAAGAAGTTGTGAAGCATCCAAATTTAATATCCCTGAGGCAGGTTTCCAATTTAATTAGCTGATCAGACTCATTTGTTTTAATTGATAAATATAATATATTCTTTTTAACCAATTTAAGCCAAGATTAATTATTAGAAGAAACAAACCTGACCAAAACTTGCTGTCTTTCGATTGTTTGGAGTGTTGTGTGTGTCATATCATTCAGCTCTTGTGAAGGTGGCCCCAGGATGTCTCCAGGTCATGGAGACGCTGCATGAAAATAATTCCTGTTCGACCATATTTGGAAATGCTTGCATGACTGTGGGTCTCCTTGAAGAAGGTAGACACTGACAGAAGCAGCTAGCCAGATCATTTCTGGTACTGGACATTAGAATGTATGTTTCTGCACAGGGTCATCCAGAGAATGTCTGCAGCAGATCCTCACAGGGGTCACGTGACTGATTATGTTATGTCATCAAATAGTTTTGTGAAACTGTCGACTTGATATTTCTGGTAACGTCTGGAGGTCATGACGTACCAACTGAGAGCCGTAAAGACCTGGTTGAAAGCAGATGGGCCCAGGTTAATACCTCCCCCTAGTCACACCTTTAGGGTATAAATGATGTGTGATCCTTTTCATATTTTGTACCTGCAGCTCTCACCTGTAAAGTTTTTTCCTGTACCCAGAATATTCTGTAACAACACCTCAATGGACCATTCATCATCTCCAGAGCTCTCATCATGCTTAGATACGTATTTGTTGAACCTGTCTGTCTGTTGAACCTGTCTGTCTGTCAATGTCATCGATGATGTTATTGGACTCATACTCAACCTATTGATGATATTATTGTACTGCTAATCAACCTATACATGATTTGAATTGGCAAATGAATACCTTGTGTTTTACACACTGTCTCCTGTCCTTAAGAAAAACAAAACCCCCACCACAATGGCAAAAGAATTTGAAGTGAAAATAGATTATATTATATATAGTGAACATATCTGTTCATGCATGAAATAATTGCAGACATCTTTCAAGAAATATAAAAAACTGATACAGCGTAGCAATAAGCAGGCTATTTAAACACTAATAAGCAAGAAAGTAAATTACTTCCCTTCCCTGCCATCAGACATTTCTACATAATGGTAGAGAAGGAAACAGATCAAGTAGATTAATGACCTAGTTGAAAGTTATTTCATGTGTTGCTCATTAACTTTTATACAGCATTAGAAAGCTATGTGATTGATTTTTCTATGGATAAATAAAATTCCTAATAAAAAGAACTTAGAATACATTAATTTTTAGACTTCCATAATGTTTTTTAGAGATTAAGACCCAAATGGAGACATAATAGGGAGTTCAGTTGTTTAGTGTGTGTGTCACGTGTCATTGTCCTGGCTGTCTACCCTCCACCGGGGGCAGAACCTGAGACAGCACATCTGCCCACTAACACGCCGCTGCTGAAGAGGCTGCCAGTAACAACCCGACAGGCCAGGAGCTGGTCCCTGGAAACGGAGGAGAGACTAAGGACTACTTCAAGACCACGGATTGGGACATAATTGTGGGCTTACGTGTGGGATGACGTGAGAGGCTGCTCATGACAGATTACAGTAATCCCTTGTTACTCGCGGTTAATGCGATCCAGGACCACCCGCAAAAAATTAATTTCCACGATATAGTGCCAACCTATTTTATTATTTACGGTAATTTAAACGTTTCTGAATCCCCCCCCCATACTGATATTAAACCACCTTCTATCTGTATTACCTTTAAAACACTCTGATAGACTGTTTAAAACACTTTTGTATTAAAGAAAATTCAGCCAATAGCATGCGCGTACGGTATCACGTGATTAACTATTAAAAATCCGCAATGTAGTGAAGACACGCGTCTTGAAGTGAGGATAAGTGAGGGATTACTACATATGAACTTCTGTGTGGACACGGCGGTCACAGTCAGGACAGCCAAGTGCTACCTAAAAAAGAGACTCTGAGGGGCCGAGGATGTCTCGGGTACCCCACACAGCAAGATCCTCATTCTCATTAGTGAGAATGAGGATGAAGAAGTCTCAACAATCAGTAAGACTCTGCCTGAGGGAGTCCAAGGAGGACTACAGGAAGAACCTGGAGAACCAGCTGGGGCGCTATCAGGTGCAGGAGATTTGGGGCGGTATGAGGACCATCACCAGGTACGGCGAAGGATGGAGGACGGTGGAGCGGAGAGGAACTGAACAGCTTTTTTTTTATTGTTCAGCTCCCTCTCCACTCTCTTCTCATCTCAAATGACCTCTGGCCTTATAGACCTCCTCCAGCATGCCTCCTCCACTCCCTCTACCCCTTCATCCTCTCCAGAACCCACTCCATATGCACATATCCGATCTGCTTCTCCCATTTCTTTCACGGGACTGATCGCTCTTACTTCCCATGTGATGAAGAGCAGGGGTATTTAATAAAACTCATGGAGTCCAGTTATTAGAATTTCCTATTAGTAAAAGCTCTGAACCAAAGTCCAGTTTGTGCCTTGTGTGCGGTGCCCCTGTGGTTAGACCAGGGAACACACTCTCAGACACAGTCTATTGCCTGAAAGTAGCAGGGTCAGTTGCCCCAAAATGCCCTCTGAATGCAGCATTTCCTTACAGATCAATGAGCTTCCAGCTGTAGAGATCCTGCCTGTGTCCACTTGAATGTCTGTGTCAACTACTTCAAAAATATTTGTGAAGGAACCTGACACACACCGAAGGCTGGGCAATATCAGCAGCATGTGTAGACGTATCTATGGCCAAAGACATGATTGGTTCTCTCTGAATAGCTGCATCAAGCTATTAACATTTCTGATTTTCTGGTTGAAGCTGACAGCGGGATTAGTTGGAGTTTTTCACACATCTCATCTTTCTCTTTTCCCTCAAATGTCTCAACAACAGTTTTTAAGCACTTCTTTACAACTGTCCCATCACTAAAATATTTTATTATGTTGCCCCAAAATTCATGATACCTTTAGTGAACATCCGTTTGCACGCTGAGCTGTAAACGTATGCGTGATGAACAGATCTGTCAGCTCGTGTCACGGTTCAGCGTGGCAGTATTGCTGTGTGGCAGGGAGAGGCCAAGCTGGTGGGTGGAGCCACGGCTCCACACCTGAGACTCATCCACACACCGTGGTGATCATCTCACCTGAACTTCATTCATCCTTTCATTTTCCAAATCCGCTTAATCCGCTAACGCAGGTCACGGGGTAGCCAGTGCCTATCCTGGCAGTCTCAGGGCGTGAGGCGGGGGACACTCCGGGCACGACGCCAGTGCACCGCGGAGCCACATAGAAACAAACAAATCATTCACTCACACACTCACTCCTATGGTCAATTTGGGACCGGCCAATTAACCTGAAGCGCATGCTTTTGGAGGTGGGAGGAAGCCGGAGAACCCGGAGAGAACCCACGCAGACATGGGGAGAGCATGCAAACTCCGCACAGAGCGGGACTCGAACCCGGGTCCGCCGTGTTGTGAGGCAGCAGCGCTAACCACTGGTTCCTGGTAGTCTGTCTTGTTTTTTTCTAATTCTTGTCTGTCTGGTTACATTTTGAGTTTCTGAATAAATCATGGATGACAGTTTTGCCTTCAGTGTCCTGCATTTGGGTCCATACCCCGCCGCACTTGACAGTTCGGTTTCTTTGCCCTCAGCTCGGACTTCAGGGGTTAACTTTGGTCAAAAGTTCTGTTTTGTTTCATAGTGGCACTTCATATTACCACTTTTAATTAATGCCACATGTTCGGATCATTTGAGGTAAAATGGTTTTGAACTACCTGACAAAATAATAAACATGAATTTCTCAGTTCACTCATCGTTAACCAGCGATCTTCCTGACGCTGTCTGCACAGTGACTTCATCCTCTGTGCTCTGCTGTGACGGTAAACTCACAGCGGCAGCAAACTGTCTCACTTCCACGTGCGCTGACAGCGCAGGTAAACAAATGATCTGATTGGCTGAACTGAGTGGAGCTATTACCGTAAGTAATAGTAGCAGCGCCCACCATCTATAACCACCATCTATAACTGAAGGTCAGACATGACCTTCACCTCCTGAGCTGGCTCACCAGACAGTCCCCAGTATATTTGAATGAGGGACTGCTTGTCCTTTGTGGTGACCAGCAGCATTGGGGCGCCGAAGGGAACAATGCTCCCTCCACCTCTCTTCACCCTCTACACCACAGACTTGCAGTACAAGTGGGGTGCATGCCACATTTGGAAGTTCTCCAATGACACAGCAATTGTGGCATGTATCAGGAAGGGTGAGTAGGGGGAGTACAAGAGATTAGAGATGGACTTTGTGGAGTGGTGTCAATGGAATGAGCTCCAGCAGAACATCTTCAAGACTAAATAGATGGTGCTGGATTTCAGGCGAGCACTCCACTCTTCACAGCCAGTTGTCATTACGAGAAGGGAGGTGGAGAGGATGGGAAACTAAAAATACCCGGTGATGTAGGCAGACACCAGCCTGGACTGGTCTAACAACTTGGATTACGTGTACAAGAAGTGGCAGAGTAGGATGTTCTGCCTGAGGAGGCTGGAGTCCTTCACCATTGGCTCTACCAGTCCATAATGAGCGCTGTCCTACGCTATTGTGTGTTGGGGTGGTGGGGCCAGGAAATGGGAATAGACTCATCCACAGAGCTAGTCCTGCGGAGTCAGAGCCTGGACTATAATCTAAATCTGAATCTAATCTATACTTTATTTATCCCTCTTGGGGATAAATAAAGTATAAACTCGCTCTGCAGATGATGACCCTATCACCAGCAGCCACACTAGTCACTCCTGTACACCGCCTCCTCCCAGCAGAGGAGCACCAACTGCTGTCACAGAGCTCCTCCCCCATGGGGGGGTACAATGTGACTCTCAGGAGTATATATTTAATTGGAGTGTATCTACATGTGTTGTGGTGGTGCATTTATAGCTTTAGTCGAGTATTTATAAGTTTCATTGGTTTTGTACTTACATGTTTGTTTAGATGTACACTCGCATGTTTATGTGTGTGTGCTCTTATGTGTTTGTCTAGCAGTGTATTTATATATTCATTATCTATCTATAGTTTTAGTATATCAAATTCATAGCAGATCAAAACCAGTAGTATGCAAAGGTAGATATTAAATGAGTAAATGCAGTCAAAAAAGGAAGGTAAAATCAGATTTGGTAACATGTGGTCAGTCATCCATACCAGAAAATCCAGACGCATTAATGCCAAGTCTAAAACAGGCAGAGCTGAAATCCAGATATATGCAAAAAGTACAAGAAACTCTGGAAACAGGACAGAAAATACTGTGCTGTGGTATAAAATGGTCCAACATTGAACAAGCAAACAATGCAGTCTATACGACAGAAAGAGGAGGCAATGAGACGAAGGTGAAACAGATAATTACAGTGGAGGGAAGACAGGACAGGTGAATGACAGCACAGACGAAGAAACGATACGACTGAACTGACAGGAAGAGAGGAAGTACTTCAATAAAGAAAATGTGAGGAAAGTAAAGTACTAGAGTCACAGTGATCATTTCAATTACAATAAAAATATTTTCACAATACCACGAGTTTTTGAAATGAAACAACTGTAAACAAGCTGAAACCTCTCGGTGATACTTTAGAGGTGCATAAAGTGTGATCTAGCTGCTATCTGCCGTCTCTGTGGTGTGTTGAAGATCAAATCATTGGAACCACCACAAAAATGTTCATTGATGCAAATCAGTCTGTGTTGTTTCCTCTCAGCTTGTTGATGAAGAACAAAATGTGATGATGTCAGGAAGTGTAGTTGCCTCTTAACTCATTGACTGCTCTTGACATCTATAGACGATAGTTGGATTCCAACCGTTGACTGCCAGTGGAGGGGGCTGGGAGGCAATCTGGCAGAACTCCTCTATCAATATCATACTTCTACACTAATGTAGTGACGAACTAATCCCTGGTGGTGGCAGCAGTGAGAGATCAGTATAAATTATGTTAGAAGAAGTCAGACAAATTTAGGCAGAATGTTGCTCTGAAAATGTCTGGCAGTGAATGAGTAAATGAAGTTTTAAGTGGAACCAAGATGCCACATGACGCAAAGGACGCGTTCAATTACCCCCGGTTTTATCTGGAGTAGCCGTAGTTTCAAACAAGCAGGACAGGAGGGAAGTGGACAAACAATCCTGAAGCCCTTCTGATGATGAAATGTTACAAACAAGAATCACTAGATCTCCATTCATTTTGGCACAGACACAGGAAATGCTGTGATCCACATTAACTGACTGCCTGAACAGCAGCAGTCTGTTTTGATGATAATGCTGCAGGAAAATTAGCATTCCCTCTGACGGCGTCTCTTTTTGTGTCATAGCACAAGAAGCTGCAGCAACATTTTCCTCTAAGTGAGCTGTGATGTCTTAGCAGTAGATTATAAAAGCATTAGAAGCAAAGATCAACTTTCATCACACATCAGGGAGAACATCAGCAGCAGCATCAGAGAATCTCATCCAGTTTAATATTGTATCATTACCGTAACAGCTTCCCCATAAACTATTGAGGGTTTAACAGTTTTTGCACATTCTTTTTATTGTGCTAATTATCGTTATGTGATTATTATCCCATACAGTGTCTTATGAGCACCATTTGAAATGCAGAATTACCAACAGTTGGCTTTAATGGCAGGTCAACATCCCAGAGCTCATCAATTAAGATCCACAATCATATGCAGTTTCAAAGTGGCTCTTAACCCAACATTTTTACGCAGAAACAAAAATGCTGGCCCCTCCCAAACAAAAAGACTGATGATGACACTAAGTTGTTAGATGGGGTCTCCATGGATCAGATCCGTCTGTCACATCCCACAGAAGCTCAACAGGATTGAGATTATGGGAATTTGGAGGCCAATTCAAAATCTCAAACTTGTTGCTGTGCTCCTCAAACCCTTTCTGGATTATTTTTGGTTTATTTCAGGTCACATTATCCACCTGGAAGAGGTCAGCCACGGCCATCAGGGATACTGTTTCCATCTGAAACAGTGCCCAGGTAGGTGGTACACATCAAGTAGAACACTGGTACACATGGATGAGAGGACCCAAGGTTACCCAGCAGGACACTGGCCAAAGCATCACACTGCCTATGTGAATAGTTTTCTTGTTTAATGTTCAACAGTTCCCTTTTTCTTCTTCTTCTTCTTCTTTTCCTTTCGGCTTTTCCCTTCAGGGGTCGCCACAGCGAATCAATTTCCTCCATCTAGCCCTGTCCTTTGAATCCTCTTCTCTCACACCAACTACCTTCATGTCTTCCCTCATTACATCCATAAACCTCCTCTTTGGTCTTCCTCTAGGCCTCCTGCCTGGCAGTTCAAAACTCAGCATCCTTCTACCAATATATTCACTATCTCTCCTCTGGACATGTCCAAACCATCTCAGTCTGGCCTCTCTGACTTTATCTCCAGAACCTCTAACATGTGCTGTCCCTCTGATGGACTCATTCCTGATCCTATCCTTCCTGGTCACTCCCAGAGAGAACCTCAGCATCTTCATCTCTGCTACCTCCAGCTCTGTCTCCTGTCTTTTCTTCAGTGACACTGTCTCTAGACCAAACAACATCGCTGGTCTCACCACAGTTTTGTACACCTTTCCCTTCATTTTAGCTGAAACTCTTCTATCACACATCACACCTGACACTTTCCTCCACCCGTTCCATCCTGCCTGGACACGCTTCTTCACCTCTTTTCCACACTCTCCATTGCTCTGGACTGTTGAGCCTAAGTACATCAAATCCTCCACCTTCTTGATCTCTTCTCCCTGTAACCTCACTCTTCCACTTGGGTCCCTCTCATTCACACACATGTACTCTGTCTTACTGCGGCTAACCTTCATTCCTCTCCTTTCCAGGACAAACCTCCACCTCTCTAGCTTCTCCTCCACCTGTTCCCTGCTCTCACTACAGATCACAATGTCATCTGCAAACATCATAGTCCATTGAGATTCCTGTCTAACCTCGTCTGTCAGCCTGTCCATCACCATGGCAAACAAGAAGGGGCTCAGAGCTGATCCCTGATGCAGTCCCACCTCCACCTTGAACTCCTCTGTCACACCTACACACACCTCACCACTGTCTTACAGTCCTCATACATGTCCTGCACCGCTCTAACATACTTCTCTGCCACTCCAGACTTCCTCATACAATACCACAGTTCCTCTCTGGGCACCCTGTCATAAGCTTTCTCCAGATCTACAAAAACACAATGCAGCTCCCTCTGGCCTTCTCTGTACTTCTCTATCAACATCCTCAAAGCAAATATTGCATCTGTAGTACTCTTTTTTGGCATGAAACCATACTGCTGCTCACAAATGTTCACTTCTGCCCTTAGTCTAGCTTCCACTACTCTCTCCCATAACTTCATTGTATGGCTCATCAGCTTTATTCCTCTGTAGTTGCCACAACTCTGCACATCTCCCTTGTTCTTAAAAATGGGCACCAGCACACTTCTCCTCCATTCCTCAGGCATCTTCTCACTATCTAAGATCCTGTTGAACAACCCAGTCAGAAACTCTACTGCCACCTCTCCTAGACACTTCCATACCTCTACAGGTATATCATCAGGACCGACTGCCTTTCCACTCTTCATCCTCTTCAATGCCCTCCTCACTTCATCCTGACTAATCTTTGCTACATCCTGGTCCACAACAGTCACCTCTTCTAGTCTTTGTTCTCTCTCATTTTCCACGTTCATCAACTCTTCAAAGTACTCTTTCCATCTTCCCATCACACTACTGGCACCTGTCAATAGACTTCCATCCCTATCCTTAATCACCCTAACCTGCTGCACGTCCTTCCCATCTCTGTCTCTCTGTCTTGCCAACCTGTATAGATCAGTCTCTCCCTCCTTACTGTCCAACCTAGCATACAAGTCATCATAAGCTTCTTGTTTGGCCTTTGCTACCTCTACCTTCACCTTACGCTGCATCTCCCTGTACTCCTGTCTACTCTCCTCAGTCCTCTCAGTGTCCCACTTCCTCTTGGCTGACCTCTTTCTCTGTATACACTCCTGTACCTCCTCATTCCACCACCAAGTCTCCTTATCTACTTTCCTTCCAGATGACACACCAAGTACTCTCCTACCTGTCTCCCTGATCACATTAGCTGTAGTTGTCCAGTCATCTGGAAGCACCTCCTGACCACCCAGAGCCTGTCTTAACTCCTTCCTAAAAGTCATGCAACACTCTTCCTTTTTCAGCTTCCACCATTTTGTCTTCTGCTCTGCCTTTGTCCTCTTCATCTTCCTCACCACCAGAGTCATCCTACACACCACCATCCTATGCTGTTTGGCTACACTCTCACCAACCACTACTTTGCAGTCACTGATCTCTTTCAGGTTACACCGTCTACACCAGATGTAGTCTACCTGTGTGCTCCTACCTCCACTCTTATAGGTCACTCTATGTTCCTGCCTCTTCTGGAAGAAAGTATTCACTACAGCCATTTCCATCCTTTTTGCAAAGTCAACTACCATCTGTCCTTCTGCGTTCCTCTCCTGGATACCAAACCTGCCCATCACCTCCTCATCACCTCTGTTTCCTGCACCAACATGTCCATTGAAGTCTGCTCCAATGACAACTCTCTCACTTCTAGGCAAGCTCTGCATCACTTCATCAAGGTCCGACCAGAATTTCTCCTCTCCTCCAGCTCACATCCTACCTGTGGAGCATACCCACTAACAACATTGAACATCACACCTTCTATTTCTAGCTTCAGACTCATCACTCTATCTTACACTCTTTTTACCTCCAGGACATTCCTAACAAACTACTCATTCAAGATAACTCCTACTCCATTTCTCTTCCCATCTACACCATGATAGAACAACTTGAACCCTGCTCCTAAACTTCTAGCCTTGCTACCTTTCCACCTGGTCTCCTGGACACACAGTATGTCTACCTTCCTCCTCTGCATCATGTCAACCAACTCTCTACCTTTTCCTGTCATAGTTCCAACATTCATCATCCCTACTCTCAGTCCTATACTCTTGGTGTTCCTCTTCTCTTTCTTCGTGCGAACGCACTTTCCTCCTCTCCTTCTTCGACCAACAGTAATCCAATTTCCACCGGCGCCCTGTAGGTCAACAGCGCCGATGGCGGTCGTTGTTAACCCGGGCCTCGACCGATCCGGTATGGAAGTCATAGGTTTGATTCGCATCTTTGATTTGGCAAAAGTTTTATGCCGGATGCCCTTCCTGACGCAACCCTCTGTATTTATCCGGGCTTGGGACCGGCACAATAAGACACTGGCTTGTGTCCTCTTGCGGCTACAACAGTTCCCTTTTTCTGTTTTCAGTTTTTCAAAATGCCATTTTTTTTATCAGAACATTCAGTGAACTAACATACTTCTGAAAAGCAAAAGTGAACAAGGCAGTCAGTGACTGCAACGTCCTGCGACACCCCTAAATTCAAGATGTTACCCTGACCTACACATTTTGTGCCTCTGGGTTCCTGAAAATTGTTGTTTTTTGTTTTGTGATTATATCTCATCAGGATTCAGAGATGTGTGCCTAAAAAGGTATAAAACTGAAAATTTGACCTTGACCTAGTTTTTCAAGGTCAAGGTTGTGATCTAATTTTCATCCCCTTTCATCCCCTTGCCTCCCTGAATACAACACCTTTTGTTTCGTCTTTCTATCTTATCTGGTTCCTGAGATATGTGCAAAAAATGTACAAAAGTTGAAATTTGACCTCGACCTAGTTTTCTCAAGGTCAAGGTCATCATCTCATTTTCATCCCCTTTGCTGCCTGAGTCATGTGTTTTTGGTTCCATCTTTCTATCTGCGACGGTTGTGAAGATATTTGGTGGACAGACGTACGACGTGACAACACATCACCGCTGTGATGTCACACCACAGTGTACGACTACAATTACATTTTGTTTATTTATTATTTTGCTACTATGAATTCTTTTTTGAACGTGAATTTCACGTGAGTGTGACCATTTTGTCACTTGTCTTTTGTGAATAAACCTGCTATTAAAATTTAAATGTCATGAATGAAATTTCATGTCTTCAGTGTGAGATTATTCATTCCGGTAACCCGGCCTACTACGTGGAGCTCTAACTATACCCATCACCTAATGAACTTCAAACAAAAAATGATTGAGTCTGGTGTATTCATCAAATCTCAAAGGCCGAAATCAATTTTGTGCTCATGATAGTAAACAGCAACAGTGAGGTCAACAACACAGGAGCATGAAACGCTCCACCACACCCAGAGGCCCTGCATAACACCAATGCAGCGCCGCCTCCACAGTCCGCTGGCCGCTTGATAGACTAACGTCCCCACTGACAGCCCCTCCCTGTGAAGACAACTGAAGAATGATGTCTCCAATCAAGCACCAAATTGGAATCTGAGCGGGAGAGAATATTGAAGTCATTGCCTGGATCGTGACACATTGATTCAATACAGTGTGGACACAAAGGAGACGGCGCTCTCTGAGCTCCCGGCCTGTGGTGAGACATAGGGGCTTCTCTGCAGCCAGATTGGAAATCAATATGTGTTTATAATCACATGTGGAAAGTGAGGTTGATTTAATGTCTGAGTCTAGAAAGGACTTCAAATGATAACATCCATTTACATTATTGTGACGACTGTATGATGCTGGTGCGATATGCGCTTGTGTTGTCACAGCCTTTGTTACTCGCTGACAGAGATTAACACATTTCAATGTGTTAATCTCTCTCTCTTTCAAAGACAGGAATACTCTGTCAGATCGATGACAATTCTGAAGAAAATTAGATAATGGACTGAAGCTGTGAAACTGAAAAAAAATGAATTCAATTCTATAGGGGAAAAAAGCTGCTTGATGGATTCTTCAGGATTTTTTTTAAAAATTGGTGACCAAATTGGAGAAGTTCAGATCGGCTAACCAATGGTTTCCTCTCTGATCAGTAGATATTTAAGTTTAAGAGTTCATAAACTCATTGCTAGTTATGAATTAAACTGATTCACAATGGTTTAATGAGGTGGAAAAATATGCATTTTATGTACACCTTTTTCCTGTGTAATAAAAATATCCATCCATCCATCCATCCATCCATCTTCCTCCTCTATTCCGGGGTCGGGTCGTGGGGGCAGCAGCCTAAGCAGGGAAGCCCAGACTTCCCTCTCCCTAGCCACTTCGTCCAGCTCCTCCGGGAGAATCCCAAGGCGTTCCCAGGCCAGCCGGGAGACATAGTCTCTCCAGCGTGTCCTGGGTCGTCCCCAGGGCCTCCTCCCGGTGGGACGTGCCCGGAACACCCCACCAGGGAGGCGTCCAGGAGGCATCCTGACCAGATGCCCGAGCCACCTCATCTGGCTCTTCTCGATGTGGAGGAGCAGCGGCTCGACTCCGAGTCCCTCCCGGATGACCGAACTTCTCACCCTATCTCTAAGGGAGAGCCCGGACACCCTGCGGAGGAAACTCATTTTGGCTGCTTGTATCCGGGATCTCGTTCTTTCGGTCAAGACCCACAGCTCGTGACCATAGGTGAGGGCAGGAACGTAGATCGAACGGTAAATCAAGAGCTTTGTCTTTCGGCTCAGCTCCTTCTTCACCACGACGGACCGATACAGAGTCCGCATCACTGCAGACGCTGCACCGATCCTTCTGTCGATCTCCCGTTCTATTGTACCCTCACTCGTGAACGAGACCCCGAGATATTTGCACTCCTCCACTTGGGGCAGGATCTCATCCCCAACCTGGAGAGGGCACTCCACCCTTTTCCGACTGAGGACCATGGTCTCAGATTTGGAGGTGCTGATTCTCATCCCAACCGCTTCACACTCGGCTGCAAACCGCTCCAGTGAGAGTTGGAGATCACGGCTTGATGAAGCCAACAGCACCACGTCGTCTGCAAAAACAGAGACGCAATACTGAGGCCACCAAACCGGACACCGTCAACGCCTTGGCTGCACCTAGAAATTCTGTCCATAAAAGTTATGAACAGAATCGGTGACAAAGGGCAGCCTTGGCGGAGTCCAACCCTCACTGGAAACGAATCCGACTTACTGCCGGCAATGCGGACCAAACTCTGACATTGGTCGTACAGGGACCGAACAGCCCTTATCAAGGGGTTCGGTACCCCATACTCCCGAAGCACCCCCCACAGAACCCCCCGATGAACATGGTCAAACGCCTTCTCCAAGTCCACAAAACACATGTAGACTGGTCGGGCAAACTCCCATGTCCCCTCAAGGACCCTGCGGAGGGTGTAGAGCTGGTCCACTGTTCCACGGCCAGGACGAAAACCACACTGCTCCTCCTGAATCTGAGATTCGACTTCCAGACGGACCCTCCTCTCCAGAACCCCTGAATAGACCTTGCCAGGGAGGCTGAGGAGTGTGATCCCCCTGTAGTTGGAGCACACCCCCCTGTCCCCCTTCTTAAAGAGGGGGACCACCACCCCAGTCTGCCAATCCAGAGGCACTGTCCCCGATGTCCACGCGATGTTGTGGAGGCGTGTCAACCAGGACAGCCCCACAACATCCAGAGCCTTTAGGAACTCCGGGCGGATCTCATCCACCCCCGGGGCCCTGCCACCGAGGAGCTTTTTAACTACCTCGGTGACCTCAACCCCAGAGATAGGAGAGCCCGCCTCAGAGAACCCAGACTCTGCTTCCTCATGGGAAGGCGTGTCTGCGGGATTGAGGAGGTCTTCGAAGTATTCTCCCCACCGAGTCACAATGTCCCGAGTTGAGGTCAGCAGTGCCCCATCCCCACTATATACAGTGTGGATGCTGCACTGCTTCCCCCTCCCGAGACGCCTGATGGTGGACCAGAATTTCTTCAAAGCCGTCTGGAAGTCGTCCTCCAAGGCCTCACCGAACTCCTCCCACGCTCGAGTTTTTGCCTCAGCAACCACCAAAGCCGCATTCCGCTTGGCCAGCCGGTACCTATCAGCTGCTTCAGGAGTCCCACAGGCCAAAAAGGTCTGACAGGACTCCTTCTTCAGCCTGACGGCATCACTTACCACTGATGTCCACTAACGGGTTCTGGGGTTCCCACCACGACAGGCACCGACCACCTTACGGCCGCAGCTGCGGTCGGCCGCTTCGACAATGGAGGCGCGGAACATGGTCCACTCAGACTCAATGTCCCCCGCCTCCCCCGGAACGTGAGTGAAGTTCTGCCGGAGGTGGGAGTTGAAACTCCTTCTGACAGGGGATTCTGCCACGCGTTCCCAGCAGACCCTCACAATACGTTTGGGTCTGCCAGGTCGGACCGGCATCTTCCCCCACCATCGGAGCCAACACACCACCAGGTGGTGATTGGTTGACAGCTCCGCCCCTCTCTTCACCCGAGTGTCCAAGACATGCGGCCGCAAGTCCGATGACATGACCACAAAGTCGATCATCGAACTGCGGCCTAGGGTGTCCTGGTGCCACGTGCACATATGGACACCCTTATGTCTGAACATGGTGTTCGTTATGGACAGTCCGTGACAAGCACAGGAGTCCAATAACTGAACACCACTCGGGTTCTGATCGGGGGGCCGTTCCTCCCAATCACACCCTTCCAGGTCTCACTGTCATTGCCCACGTGAGCATTGAAGTCCCCCAGCAGAACGATGGAGTCCCCAGTGGGAGCGCTCTCCAGCACCCCCTCCAAGGACTCCAAAAGGGTGGGTACTCTGAACTGCTGTTTGGTGCATAAGCACAAACAACAGTCAGGACCTGTCCCCCCACCTCAAAGGCGGAGGGGGCTACCCTCTAGTCCACCGGGGTGAACCCCAACGTACAGACGCCAAGCCGGGGGGCTATAAGTATACCCACACCTGCTCGGCATCTCTCACCATGGGCAACTCCAGAGTGGAGTCCAACCCCTCTGGAGAGGACTGGTACCAGAGCCCAAGCTGTGTGTGGAGGTGAGCCCGACTATATCTAGTCGGACCTTTTCGACCTCACACATCAGCTCGGGCTCCTTCCCTGCCAGAGAGGTGACATTCCACGTCCCAAGAGCCAGCTTTTGTAGCCGGGGATCGGATCGCCAAGGTCCCCGCCTTCGGCCACCGCCCAGCTCACAATGCACCCCACCCCTATGGCCCCTCCCACAGGTGGTGAGCCCATGGGAAGAGGGACCCACGTTGTCCTTTCGGGCTGCGCCCGACCGGGCCCCATGGGTGCAGGCCCGGCCACCAGGCGCTCACCTTCGAGCCCCACCTCCAGGCCTGGCTCCAGAGGGGGGCCCCGGTGACCCGCATCCGGGCAATGGAAAACGTGTTCCAATGTTTTTAATCGTCATTTGGGGTCTTCGAGCAGTCCTTTGTCTGGTCCCTCACCTAGGACCTGTGTGCCATGGGTGACCCTACCAGGGGCAGAAAGCCCCAGACAACTTAGCTCCTAGGATCATTGGGACACACAAACCCCTCCACCACGATAAGGTGACCACTCAAGGAAGGGTTGATAAAAATAGTTCTATAAAAATAGCTTCCAGTTGAAAGTTTGCTTTTATTTTCATGCAAACAACATATTCTAAAATATGTCTTCCTACAAACTACTGTGTGTAGTTTTTGCATTTATGCATTTCTGTACAGGCTGTGACAGAAAATCTCATGAAAATGAAAATTCACTTCATTTCTTCATGAGAAATGAATATAAGGTGACGTTATTTTGCATTTATGGAAAATTTATAGTTCATGTTTTAAAATAGTCCACATACATTTAGAATTGTGTTTCTTGATTAATGTTGTTTATGCTGATTTATGGGATCAAAATTGAAGAGCTACTCGTCTTTCCACAAAACCCTCTCCTTTCTGACCACTGCTTGATAACTTTTGATATTTGGCTTTTGTGAAATTCCCTCCCTGAAATAAATGTTTACAGGAGACATTTATCACATCAAGCTATTTCTAAACTCGGAAGAAATCCCAAGTGTGCTTCATTTAATCCCTCAGCTAAACCGATATTCTCCATTGTGTTCTTCATTTTATTTCTTTTCTACTCAACCGGTCAAGGCAGATGGACATCCAAAAGACTTGGGGTCCTGCCCGGAGTTTCTTCCTCAATGAGGGAGAAACTTGTGCTCTGGAGGGTTCAGTTGGGTTTCTCTGTCTGTTAAAGCACTTTGAAATGTCTGTAGCCATGATTAAGCGCTATATAAATAAAACTTGATTGATTGATTGATTGATTGATTGATGTGGTAGGGTAAACTCAATGAGGAGACACAGAATAATGTCAGTTATATCTGACATATAAATGTTCTGAATCAAGAAATGCTGAAATTAAAAAAAAAAAAGTTAAAAACTCTTTCTTGAAATATTTCCCAGGCTTCATTAATCGTCTATTTTTGTCAGCTTGTCCCCATAGCTGACAGCATGAGCATCAGCAGCTTGGTGCTTTAGGAGCACACGTCCCTGTCAGCCCTCCTCGTCTCACAGCAGTAAGAAGCCCCTTCATCGTCACCTTCAGCTCCCTTTGACAGTCGTGTATGAATTAGTAAAGTGAACGTGTGCTGCTGTCGCTGCTGCACGGCCAGTATTCTGACCTGACCACCTCACAATGACAGCTCACTGAGGAAGAAGCTCCTTATTCTGTATTAGAGTGTAATTTTTGGAGACAATCATCGATCCATCCATCCATCACAAGAGTTCTGGAGATTTTCTCTCCGTTGGCGTCTTCAGGAAGTCTCAGTTCTCGATCCGCTCTGAGAGGAAGTGACCAAAGAGGCTGGAAATTATGAGGAAAGTGTTAAATAGCTGTTTTTCAGGGATGACTGGTGTACCAGACAAAGCCCCGTGTCACACACAACCATGTTGACATTCCCTTTTTCCTGTCTTATGTGATGGCTGAGTTTTAACATGTGGTACACCTAAGAGTAAAGGCATGCGTACCGTCAACCTAGGAAAAAACATGTAAAGGACAGAAAGAGAGAAATCCAAATGTCAAGCTGATGGGTCACTGTGAAACAACAGAATACTGTGTCTGTAGGCCAGAGCGGCGCTGGCAGTTTGATTCTAATAAATGGGTTCTTCAAGTCAGCAGAAATATTCATTCTCAGACAAGATGACATTTTATCTCTCTTTCGTTTGCCGTAACACAGTGACATTTGATAAAATTGCTGTTCTATTTAAATGGTTTGATTTCAAATGTCCTGGGCTAAATCACTGACCTGAATACGTTCATCAGGAGTTACACCTTTCTCAGGAAGCAGCTGTCTTCCTCTTTCTTCTCCGTCCTACGAAAGAGTCATTCTGCATTTTTAAACTCAGCCTCTAAATACGACCCAAGGAAGATCCCCACCTGACACCTCCAGCAACACCTTCAGTTTGGTGCACCAGGGTTTTTACTAATGAGTTGATCGATACATTTTGAAAGCTTCTTTTTTTTAATTACACAAGTGAATTCAGTTTGCCTCTCTTCCTAAAACAGAAATAACTGATATCTGTCATTGACTTGATCCTGAAGATTATGATTTTAAATCTGATTTCGCAAAGTTTCACTGCAAAGAAATGGCATTTTGCTATTTAAATAGACTCAGTCGTTCACAATAAGTGTTACGAAAGGGTCACAACATGGTTTGAAAAGGAGTAGCTGAAAATGTTTGGTGCTCAAGTGTAACACTGCATGAGGCACGCAGTTGACAACTTGGAACGCACCCCGTTGTAAACGCTAGTAGACCCAGGCCAAACCACAAAGCACACTTCTGGATGAATCGATGGCACTGCGCTTTGGCAAAATCATGAACTCCAAATAGCTTCCAATGGTTGTCTGTGTGACTGTTTGTGTAAATGGTTACTGCTTGTAATAAAAAAAACAGGTGGTGCTCCCCATGTAGCCTCTCTCACAGAGGTTTCTCTAAGGCTGCAAGGGAAGCTCAGCTTCCCCTAAAATGTCAAAAAAATAGTCAAATGTGTTCTGTTGTGTTAACATTTCAATGGATTCCAATGCAGTAGAACACGTTCATCTTAAAGATGAGTTCATTCAGAATTAAATACTCATCACAAGTGAACGGACTCAATTTTGTTAACTTCCCATACATTCCTGTGGTGTCAGAGCATTTCCCCATAGAAGTAGCCCACTTCTGGATGCCATCAGCCAATAGAATGCACACACGGTATCATGTGACTACCTACTAAAAATCCACGATGAGGTGAAGTCGCAATTAGTGTATTTTGTAATTTTTTTACGAATAAAGATGATTTTAAAAATCGAAAATCAATCTCTCTCTTTCTCACTTTTCTGTGTGTTTTTTTCCCCAAAATAAATTCCCATCATCTTTGGTTCCTGGAGAATGCTGTAACCCTAATTTGTTGTAAAACTCCATAAATGTGTAATGGACCACGACGTTTTCCTGGACGGTGAGGTCCATGTGCATTTGGTTAAATAGCGTTTTATTTTCCATTCCTATTCGTTTTAATTCAGTTAGAGACTAACTTTCTGAGTGGCAGTCATTACGAATAAACAGAAGTCATTTGAAGTCATAAAGTATGTCTCTGTCGGGACAAAATGTTTCAGTGGTGACTTAAGAGCTCATTTCAGCAACCTATTCCCCTCCTTAGCCCAGTTTCATTGTTTGTCCTCCATATCACATTTGACAGGTTTGTTCCACCCCCCCACCCCCATTAATAACAATATGACTTATATCCATGGTGCAGCAGGTGCCATTCAGGATGGGGGTCCACTGTTATTTCCTGAGCAGCGAGCAGGACTGATAAACAGCAGCGTCTCGCTGAGCGTTTGACAGTTTGCTTATTTCCTCTTGCTCAGAGGGACCCTCATCAGTTAATTTCAACACTGCAGCCTCAGAAGAAAAAGTCTTTGGGGAAATGTCATTTTTAATTAAATCCCAGGTCCTTTAAGATAAGCAATTAGACGTTAATTTCACCTAGGGTGTGAGGTTGTCAAGAGCCCAGGAGCATGACATATGTCTGTCAAGATTAATAATTATGCTGAAACTGCCCCTGTTTGTTTTTTGTACATTTTGTTTCCAGCCTTGGCAGTGGGAGTCCTCTAGTATCTGGTTTAACATCATCTAAATGGACCAAATGAACCGTCCCTGGATGTGATTGTGGACGACTCCCTTGACATCTTGGCAAAGCTTTTCAATCAGACACTTCACTCGGTGTAAACGTCTAACAGACATCTTATTAATTGTGTCTTGATGGTATTCTGGCTAAACGTTTATCCTGATGTCAATCAGAAATTCCAAGACTTCACTAATCAATATTTTTCTAGTTAAACCACTGATTGAACAATATTTAATGTAAAATAGATTGTTTTGGAGAAATTAAATTCTAAATAAATGTCAAACAATGTGTGAAGGACTTAATTGTCATAGGATCATGGTTTTCTAAGAGGTAATGTTGAATGGTGAGATCATTTGTTTTTGTTTTGCCTGGAAGTAAAGACACCCAAATATACATTAACAGTGTGTCCTACAGATTATATTTTCTTATGTAACTAATTAATAAACACTAAAATAAATTCAACATATTTATATGTCACAGGCTCTTGAAGCAGCAAATACCGTCAGAGAAGAAAAAAATCCACTTATTCTTAATTCACAGCTATTTACAATTTTGTTTTAAAATAATGATTAAAATAATTTTGTGCCCAACCTTACATGTAAACTGAAATGGGAACAAGAACTAGGTGACAACATTTCTGAGGATGAGTAGTTGTATATCTGGTGGTCACATAAAACTACATCATCACATGTTTGGAGGATATACTGCTGGAAAAACTTAATGAGATTCTTTATTACACCCAAAATTAAGAGCAAATATTCTTCAGAGTTCCAACCATGATGGAGGAAAAGTGGGACAACAAATGCAGATCATTCCCATGTTCTTTGGTTTTGCCCCGAAATTGTAAAGTTCTGGTAAGATGTTCACCTTGTTATTGTTGAAATTCTGGGTTATGATTTACCTAAAATATTTATAATACTGTATTTTGCCAATATGAAGGAAAACATAGAGTAGAGTATAACTTTATTGATCCCTTAAGGAGGTTCCATCAGGTAATTTAACTTCTCCGTCACACACAGCACAGTAAGTACACAAAACACAGAAAAAGCACACAGAAAGCACCAGCACATAGAAAGTAGTACAACACCAAATAGAAAGAGTCATAAATAACCCATCAAGAATATATAAATAGAAAAACATAAATAGAAATAAAAAATAAACAGGCCTGGTTAGGTATGGGTTTAGTGAATGTCTATAGTGTTTGTATAGTTTTTGCTGTATTGTCTGTGTCGTCCCTCAGCTCTCCTGTGGACTTTCTTCTTCTTCATCTCCCCCAGGGAGGAGTAGATCAGTTTAATGGCTCTGGAATGAAGGAGTTCTTCAGTCTGTTGGTCCTTCATGTTGGGGGGGTTCAGCCTCTGGCTGCTCAGGCTTCTCAGGCTCCTCTGGTTGTTGGTAACGGTGTGCAGAGGGTGGCTGACATTGTCCATGATGTCCAGCAGTTTGTCCAAGGTTCTCTTCTCTGCCACCGTTGCCAGAGGCTCCAGCTCCATGCCGACCACCGAGCTGGTCCTCCTGATCAGCTTCTCCATCCTGGAGAGATCCGCCTTGGTCACGCTCCCTCCCCAACACACCACAGCGAACGACAGGACGCTGGTGACCACAGACTGGTAGAACATCCACAGGAGCTTCCTGCAGACGTTGAATGCCCTCAGCCTCCTCAGAAAGAAGATCCTGCGCTGAGCTTTCTGGTCCAGCTGCCTCGTGTTGCTGGTCCAGTCCAGCTTGTTGTCCAGCCACCGCCCAGGATATTTATAGGTCTGCACAATCTCCACCTCCTCCGTTCCTATCAGAACTGTTCTAGGTTGGGGTCTGTCCCTCCTGAAGTCAATGACCAGCTCTTTAGTTCTGGGGGTGTTGGCCTGCAGACTGTTGCTGTGACACCAGTCAACAAAGTCCTTCACCAGGCATCTATACTCTTCCTCCTCATTGTTCCTGATACATCCCATGATAGCTGTGTCATCTTCTGGATGTGACACAGTTCTGAGTTGTAGCAGAAGTCCACCGTGTACAGGGAGAAGAGTACTGGGGACAAGACAGTCCCCTGTGGAGCACCGATGCAGCTGACCAGTGTCAGACGTGATGTCATTTAGCCTGACCAACTGTGTTTATGTTTGTGTGTTTTATTTATATTATGCTGAAAGAAAGATATTTATTAAATATTATTACATCCCACTTCAAAACAGTGATGTATTGTAAATGTCACTGTTGGTGTGTTCGTCCGTTAGTCCACCAAATATCTTCACAACCGTTGCAGATAGAAAAATGAAACAAAAAACACATGACTCAGGCAGCAAAGGGGATGATGATGAGATGATAACCATGAGAAAACTAGGTCAAGGTCAAATTTTGTACACGCAGGAACTGGATAAGGTAGAAAGACGAGGGAGAAGGCCAGTGTCAGTGTAAGACCATAGATCAAAGCTAGTAGGTCAGAGCACCAGCTTTTATCTTTGACTTATGCGAGTAGGTCAGGGTAAAATTTTGAATTCAGGGGTATTGTGGGATTTGCAGTCTGTGACTGCCTCGGTTGACACATGAGATTAAAGCTTCCAAAAAGGGAGGCAAACACAAGAAGAACTAGAACCAATGCAGTCAGACTGCAACATCCCACAACACCCCTGAATTCAAAATTTTATCCTGACCTACTTGCATAGGTCAGAGATCAAAGGTAGTGCTCTGGCCTATTTTCACAGATCAAAGCACTAGCTTCGATCTATGGTCTTACTCATACTGGCCTTCTCCCTCGTCTTTCTATCTTACCCGGTTCCTGAGTGCACAAAAGTTGAAATTTGACCTTGTTTTCTGAAGGTCAAAGTCAACATCTCATTTTCATCCCCTTTGCTGCCTGAGTAATGTGCTTTTTGTTTCATCTTTCTATCTGCAACGGTTGTGAAGATATTTGGTGGACAAACGAACGGATGGACGATGAAGTGGGATGTAACAAGAGAATCCATTTCACGAGAAAAAAATTGGTTAAGTAGATTATCATTACATCAAAGACCACTGTACTGTTAATAAAGATTGAAGAAACATGATAACTTAATTGATAATTTAATTTAATTTAATTAATTTAATACTGTTTATATTTTTTAATTTTATACTGTTTTATATTTTAATTTAATTTTATACTGTTTATATTTTAATTTTATACTGTTTATATTGACTGAGCAGTAGATATGTACAATTTCCTCCTGGATTAATAAAGTATCTATCTATCTATCTATCTATCTATCTATCTATCTATCTATCTATCTATCTATCTATCTATCTATCTATCTATCTATCTATCTATCTATCTATCTATCTATCTATCTATCTATCTATCTATCTATCTATCTATCTATCTACTTGTTGTTGTTTTGTTCTGTCACTACTTCAAAATCACAATGAAAAGACAGTGTCAAAAATGAAATAAAATATTTTTGTCCCTGTCAAAGTAAACGGAAACCCCACCTAAAGTAGTGTTCGTCCGTTTCTTTCTTCGTGAATCCTAAAGTTTATATATTCATTCATTTATTCATTCATTTTTCATCCATTCGTCCCTGGACGCGTTTTCACAACATCCGGCTCACACGTAGCAACGGTTGCCACGAGTGACGAACTTCTGTCGCTATCGCTGAGGCGCGCGCTCGACCGTTTCGGCAGTGTTCGTTCGTTTCCGCCACCGGCTCGTCTTTCCGACGTCACGTCGCCTCCATTTTGCTCCCGTGCGCGTGAGAACACACCGTTGATGTTAGCCGGAGACTTCCGAGGCGCGGTAGCGGAGGCAGAGACGTTCTACAACAATGGACGGGTAATTGTGTTCCCCCAGCGCTGCTCAGACACCTCACTGCCTTCACTAGGCTCTGGATGTGTGGATGCTAGCGTCCCGGGTCCCGCCGAGGAGGGGCCGTCTCCCTGCGGTAACGGGTTTCCATAGCCACGCGCTCCATTCAGGAAGTACCGTGTGCTAGCGTGTTAGCATAACTTGGCTAACTCATACTTTTTATAAATAAATTGTCTGGTTGATTATGACTGATGTAGATGACGTTTATCTGTGTGGTGAGGTCTGAGCGACGTGCGTGGGTTCTGTTCTTAGTTATGAGACCGGATGCTAACTCCGTTAGCAGCGAGAGCTAACCCTTTGCTAATTGATGTTGGGTTTGTTTTAGCTTTCATCCCTTTTGTCGTGTCGGACGTGAGTTGTGTGAATGTGCCGCTCCGACGGTCCGCTGGGGCCATTCCGTTTGGGTTTCTGTGTAACATTAATCTGATAACCTCGGTAAACAGCCCGGCTGAGCTGCAGCCCTCTTCGGTGATGGACGGTGACCAGCATCCACTTGTTTTCTTCCTGTGAGCTTGAGCTGGTTTCCATGAAGGCACTGGTTAGTCCATCTGAGCCCAGCTCATCCAGGGCCGCTGCTTGTCCTTGTTTTGAACCAGGAATCATTTCACCTGACTGGAAGGTGTGATGAATTATAGATGAGCCCATTGGGAGGATGTTGCCATAACAACACATGCATATCAGGCCAACAGGACGTCACTGATGAGCACACAGGTTTCTGTAGTGGACATGAAGACATACACTTTCCCTTTATTCAAATCAAATGAACCATTTGAATTTAAGTTTCTCGTTCACTGAACTAATACACAAATACATTCTGATTTCTTAATGCACATTTGTCAAACTCAAGGCCCGGGGGCCAAATGTGCCTCAAAATAAATAGGTCAAAAGTATGCTATGACCAAAAACTACATTTCCCACAATTCAGTAATGCAGACCATTGTAACTGAAAAAAAAAAGGTTGTGAACAAAGTTAATGTCCTAACTTGTGTTTGATGTTATTTTTCTTTATTCATTGATAGTTTGATCCTCGATTGATGGAGTTCTGTGGGTTTAATAACCTGACAAATTAAAAGGATTTATTTTAGAACAGAAATAAGTCAACATATTTTTTATGTGCAACTGCAATGTTTGTAACTTGAATAAATAATAAATTCAGTTAATTAAAATTAAGTAGTAGTTACATTTATTTTACATTACATTGAGTTACATTTAGTTACATTTATTAGTTACATCTGGCCTTTTGAGGACAGCCATGATGTCGATGTGGCTGATGTTTCTCAATGTTTCTCAATGTTAAATAGAAAATGCAATCTGGGACATTTGCTCCCTGTGTTCAGAAAATATAGTAATTATTGAGGGCTTTAACAGATCCAGTCTCCTTACCTCTTGGTTTGCTTGCAGACCCATGAAATACATCCCAGTAAATATCAGATATGATTGATTTTTAAATTTTTTTTTGATGATTACGGTACATCGACTCTTTCTAGTCTCTCAATGGGCAGTGGGAGATAACCTGACACTAACTCTCTGAAACAGCCGATAGTCCTGAAAGCAATTGTAAACAGTGTAGGCCTTGAGCCCCATGTTGGCTATCATGTGACTTTTGATGAAATAATACTGATCTGTCGTCCCTCATGTTCTCTGGGGCGGCAGTGGCTCAGTGGTGGAGGGGGTTCCTATGATCAGAGATCGGCGGTCCGATTCCCGCTTCCGCCAGGACATGCCTCGGAGTGTGACCTGACAGTGGGAGGTGTCAGCTCACCTCCTGGTTACTGCCGAGGTGCCCTTGAGCAAGGCGCCGTTCAACCTACAAGCTGCTCATTTGGGCACACTACAAAGTCTCTGCCCATCACTCTGCCTCCCCCTACACTAATTGCATACCTCTTGGGTGAAAAATTCAATCCAAGCCTAAAAACCCTGTCTGACATTTCTCTGCCATGACCTGGTTGACTGAAAATTTCCATAGACATTTGTCTGGTATAGTTATATAAGAACTCACCAAGAACAAAAGAAATTCTCTGAAAATCAAAGCAACAATGAAGTGATCACATTTGATTCTTGTGAAGTATGTGCAGGTATATATAGTGTGCTGTGTGTAATATTTGAAATACTGTATTCTGAATGTCTTCTTTTGACCATCTGAAACTTTGTCTTTCAGCATCAGTGATGTTGCAGTTGGAGTGAAGGTGAGTTTTTGGCCTTTCTTTACGATTAGTGTTTATTAAATCACATGTTCTTGACTTGAAGTGTGCATTTTGTTTTATTCCGTTTAAGTTTAACAAAGCAAAAAACTTGAAATAACAAATGGGTACAAAGTAGACTGTGTTCAATTACCGCAATCCATAAATACTGACATCTTCTGAGTGTACAGTACTTTGATATGTACTCCTCAGGTTTCAGTTAACCAATTAACATATTCAGTTTCGTATATTAAGTTGTTTAACACGAACATCATGGATTGTTCTTGTTCAAGCCAAACACAGGACATTTTTGCATTTCTGCAAAACAATAAAACCCCAAACTTGACAGAGCCCTTTGCTGAATTTGCAGTTAAAGGTACCTGTCGAAATGCCACAAATGAAAATGTTAAATTATGTTAATAAATGAACATAAATAAATTAAAATTAACACAAGTTAATCTATAGAACTTTGTCCGATGGCCCTGAGGTTATTAACTATTACTGAAGCTTTCAATTCCAAGTCTAAATAAAAATGTGGCTGTGCCAATAACTGATATTTATTATTTATTTTATGAGGTGTATTATTAATGTGAGCAGACTTACTGTATGTTTGTGGTATAAAATGAACAGAAAGCAATTTATTCCATAGATGTTTCTATGACAATTAATCCTGTTGTAAATTTTCAGCTTAATGCCAGCCCTAATCGTAACCTTTTTATATTTCATATCCCCCCATGTTTCAGCTGATTGTTGCAGCTCTACCAGGCTTTAGAGGTGCCTGTTAAAGTCCCTCATCTGTCTTAGCTTTTTTGGCACCCCTACATGGATCTTTTATGCCTGGTATCCCGCTTGTGGTGTCTCAGCTGCTACTGGGATTTAAGTATTCCTGTTCTGCGTTTGAATAACTTCTGTCACACATGGCATAAATTAAAATTCTTCATGTCGAGATTCGTTGTCAAGACAATGTTTCTGTTACAGAGAAAAATGCCATTCTTCTCTGAAAGTCGAGCCAAGCACTGTTATATTACTATGATGAGTGCTAATAAAAGCTCTCTTTTTATTCTTAAATCAATATATATATGATTTTTCATAGAAATATTAGGGGTACAGTTGAAGACAAATGCCAAAATGCATTACTGCTCTCATTTGCATCAGTATACAATTAATATTTTTTAAATCATTATTTGATGTATATAAAATATTTGTAACATCTTTCATAAAACGACTAGAGTTTGTATCCCATCACACCAAACAAACCTCTTTCCAAGTAAACACATTGTTGTCCAGCCTTCTCAATCTGATTTGTTGAGTTCCGGCTGTATTTCTGTCTGCACAAAACAAAGTTAAAGTCCGCTCTGGAAGGGAAACAGAACAGTCATAAAATACAGATTCCTATTATTATATCATGGTTTTAGTGTCGTTGAATGGATGTGGTTGCCAGCTGTTGTGAGCAGTTGTTTCTTGAATGTAGTCTCATTCACTTTTGTGCTCGCATTTTGAGCAAAGTCAGACGACTGTATTATCAATTTATTATGTCATGTCACTGGAGCAAGGCCTGTGACATCCACTTTATCTTTAACCATAAAAAATGTCAGTGACCAAAGAACGATTGGCTCAAATTCAATGAGACACTCAGGAAGGGTTGTGTGAAGCAATTATAAAGTTGTGTGGGTAATGGGTCCCTAGCCAGGTTCCTCTCCATCCCATCAGTCAGACGCTAAAGCACGGAGCACCCTTCAGCCCTCTGGGATGAAGTGTAGCCCAGAATGAAATCACACATCTTGACAACATAAATTCAGCAATATTAAACCTCCACCAGAAAAGAAAGAGCCATAATACTATTCTCAGTTCTTCCACCCTCCTACCATTGCGTTAAAACATCTTCAGGGACCTTTGTTTTACTGTCGTCTCTGAGGGCCTGTATGGGGAATGAAAATTGTATTTTCCCTATTTCCTCCACATCTTTGCCTGACTGTCTTCTCTGTTTCCCCCCACAGAGAGGATCCGATGAGCTGAGTATGTACAACAGTCCCAACTCTGGCATGAGCAGTATCAGTGGTGAGTGGTTCCGACCACCCCTGAGTATGGAGACGCTTGATAGAATTTGCATGAAGCCACTATGGATATCAGCAGATGCTGTTAAACGTCACAACTAGAGTGCAGGTGTTCAATTAGTGGATCAAATCTGCATGAGTTGCACCGTCTCACAGGAACTATACAGTGTCTGAGGAGCATCAGTAGGTGATCCAGTAGAACAGAGATGGTGGATACCGTTGCTGTTTTACTGATAATATCAGAATCTGGGCTTGCACCAGGAGCTAGTATGACTAAGCCACTGTGGCTCAGTGTAAAATAATTGAGTAAGCCACAAAAAGCCACATTCTGTGTCCGAGACAGCGGCTTGCTGTAATAGCAAGTAAAACTTACAGGTAAACATTGAGTAATACCAAGGTTCCAATTTATTAAAATCAAAGTGTCTTAACTCAAAGTTTAAATGTCTTGTAGTCCAAGTAAAACTTACAAGTAAACATTGAGTAATATTTTGTATGACTGTATCTTCACATAGTGAATGGAAGTTTTTAATTGTTGGGGGGTGTAAAACCATGCTCGTCATAGGGGGGCGTGGGGGGATACACCCCCCCCCCCACAGGGGGGTCCGGGGGCACCCCCGGGAAATTTTTTTAGAAAATGGGGTTTCCCTGCATTCTGAGGGCAAAATCTTGTGTTCAGTTTACCTACAACAATACACTAAAGCCAACAGGTGAAGCTGAACTCTCTTTATTTCTGTCCTACTTTATGCAGGAATGAATGTGAGATTCAACCATTGAAAACTTCATTCACTCTGAAGATACAGTCAGACTAAATATTACTCAGTGTTTACTGGTAGTTTACTGAGACTAGAAGACATTTTAACTTTGACCACCACCAACACCATTGGTATGACATAGTTCGTTTTTTTTTTTTAAATTTGATAATGATTTTTCATTTCAATTTAAAAAGGCATATAAAACATCAAGTGAGGTGAAAACACATTTACATCATCGCTGGTTATTCCTGCTGGTCAGAGGGAACAAAAGTTTAAGACTACAAACAAGTATTGATAATATCTTTCATTGACTTTCTGATCGGTCTGTCTCCAATTCTCCCCCCTCTCAGCATTCACCATTTGTTGTTCAATTAGAATTTTAACAAATCGACTATAAAACACTCCATTCTCATTTTCTTTCAATCGATCGTCCTCGCCTTGTCGTACACCAATTCGCGGGGTAAGCTTGTAAAAAATCCTTTTGTTTTTCATTGGACGAGAGGAGGTCATGACGCGAGTGCATATTTAATGATCGGGAGCGTTCGGGTCACTTCGGCTATTTCCGTCGACATGCTTCGGCTTAAATACGTCGGCATGCGGAAATATCGCTCCGGCGAAAATGGCGGTGCTAGCGAGTGGCGTTAGCGGAAATACGAGCGACGCTAGCGAGCGAAAAAGTATTACGTTTTAGTCTTTTTTCCGTAAAAATAAGAACGCCACTGTGGCTACACAGTCTAAAAACCTTGTAGCCAATCCGGAATTTACTTCGCCTATGGCAAAGTGACGAATGGCTAGCGCAAGCCCAACAGAATTATATCGAAAATAATTACAAAGTCTGAATGAGCTGTGATATTAAATGTTCCGCCAACAGATAAGAGCGCTGTGAAAGTGGTACACGAAGGTTTGGTGAGATCTTTAAATCAAACCACTATGTTCAAGTTGGAACTGGTGCCCCTTAATTCCACCAAGCCTTCTGTAGAAAGCCAGGTCAGTGTTCTTCTGCCTCCTGACAGCAGAGGAGGTAACAAATACAACTCAGAAAGACAGGATGTAGATGTAGAGTTTAACCTGGCATATTGCGTAGGCGGCCCACAATCGGAAGATTGAAAACGAGCTAGTAGCATTTAACCAAAAGAAAATCTCTTCAAAGTAAGAGGACAGCCTGGGTTTGAAGAGCTGTATACTTCCTGAGTAGAGATCAACGTTACCGCAACAAAACAGGAACGTTTCTTGACATGTTGATTTATTGTTCAGAAAGCGCTGCTTGACACATGTCAGGCATGACTGCAGAAAAAGATGTTTTTGGCTTCATTTTGTGTCACAGTGGGGAGTTGTCGTACATTGTCAGCCTTCATGCGAGACATCTTGGTACTACTGTTGGTGATCTTGATTATTTTGTAAACGTAGATGCGGGATATGTCTGCTGTCCGCCTTTTCTTCTTAGTGAGTCAGTTACTCTCGTTGTGGAGTATCTCTCTTCATTTTTTTATTTTTATTAGAAAACTAATAATCAATAAAGGTGATCATGATCCATTAAACATCTAATTTTATACTGTACTATACTGCAAAAAGCACTGAAATCCTAATTAGTAGGAGTGGCAAAATCTGCAACATGTATTGTCAACACCCTGAATCCTACAGTGTTATTAATTAATATTGTTTTTCCTTTCATGAAACCAACTCAGGTGAGTTGGTTTCATGAAAGGTCTGAGCGCGGTCCTGCTCAGGCTGTTTCACACACATTCTCCAGCAGGTCCACACTCAAGTGTCCGCATGACACAAACTGTCGTGGTAGTGCGTTGGAGGGTACACACTCGGCGCCTACGCGTTTTCCCCACATCCACACAAAACTGTATGAGAGACGCTCACCTGAGGATGCTGGATGGTCCTCCTCCGGGTCAGGGGCCAAACCGAGGCACTACCTGGGTGTGGCTTAAATAGCGCATTGTGGCGTGCTGTCAGGCCAGCCTGGTACCTGGACTGAACCATTTTGGTTATTATTGGATTGTTTTGTATTTTAAAACATCACTAAAAGATGTTTTATGTTGCCCCAAACTCCACCACGCCTTTAGTGAACATCCGTTTACATTTTTCTGGGTCATTTTGCCCTCAGCTCAGACTTCAGGGGATAATTCTGCTCAAAGCTCTGTGCTTTGTTTCATAGTGACGCTTCATGTCACCACTTTTAATTCATGCTACGTGTTCAGACCATGTGAGGTCAAATGGATTGAACTGCCTGACAGAGGAATAAACATAAATTCTGTCCACTCATTGTTAACCAGTGGTTTTCCTCGGTCACCTCTCTTCGTTTGGAGCTCTGCTGTCTCCCTTCTTCTGTGCCCCTGTAGCAGTAAACTCACAGCGGTAGAGAGCTGTCTCACTTCCTGGTACGCTGACAGTGCAGGGTAGACAAACGATCTGATTGGCTGAACTGAGTGGAGCTATTACCGTATTAACTGGAGGAGCAGCGCCCGCCGTCTGTAGCCGTGAACTGTAAGTAAAAATTCGCCAAGAAAATCTACTCTGGTGAATTTATCATTGAGTGGTCACGGGTCCGGACAGAACCATCACGGTCGCGGTCCGCCATTTGGTGACCCCTGCTGTATGGAGACAGAAAGAGCGAGAGAGAAGTGGAAAAAAAGGTGCACCAGATTTTTTCCCTAGTCGCACCAGTGCTCCCACATATATTAAATACTCACACTGATAAAAATTTGGGCGAATATGCGACCACAATGGTCGCAATTTTAGAGCCCTCCCCTAATGTAACTTTTACGTCTTTGTTTTTGCTGATGCGCTTCTTGGTTCAAAAAATCCGACACACCACTTTGTTTGTTTACTCCATTTTCATCAAGTTTTTCAGTTAACTCGACCACTAGTCAAACATCAAATCAACATCAAATAGCCAAATATTCAGCGGTCAAAAAACTATTACAGTAATCCTTCCTGGTTGGAACCAAACCAAGCCAACATTGGTTCCTACTTAAACCTGAGCACCAATTATCACCAGGAGACCCAACAACACATCATTCGCATCCTACAGGAGGACGATCACATCAATAATTGATAAAATATGAACTAACAGCTTTCTGACAGGTAGTCTGTTGTCTACTTTGCTGCTCTAACTTTCAACCTGACTGAACTTCAGTCTCAGGCTATGTCAACACGTAGCCGGGTATTTCCAAAAACAAAAATTGTTCTACGGTTAGGCCTATCGTCCACACGACAACGTCACAAAAATGATGGTTTTTGAAAGCTGACCAAAGTGAAGATTTTTAACACAGGTTATGTGTCTGTGTGCGGACGGCTATAACTGAAGTTTTACGTTTTGATATGTCTTGCCTGTGAAGAAAACTGCTGTGACTTTGTGTGGTTGTGTGACCTGTGTTTACATCTAGAAACAGCATGGATGTCTTTAAAACATGGTTGGCGGTAACAATCGTCTATGTGTTTTTTGCTATCTTGATTTGTAAGCCCAAGTGCTGCCGCTTCACATTGAGCACAGACAAAAGTTGGCTATTTCCACTTCAACTAAATATTCCTCGCCAAAGATGCCAACGCCAGTTTTGGGTCAGACTGGGACGCACTGCCAGCTGGTGGGAGAACTTTGAGATGGACGTTGTCCTCCAGGAGGAATGACGTGAGCATTTCTTCATGTGCCAGACCTCCGTTCTGTCATTGTTGGAGTTGTTATGCTTAAAAAAAGTGTTTATTGATGAGCTTATGCAGTAACGTGTGGAGGGATTTTTTAAATTTTTTTTTAAAAACGAGGTTGTGTGGATTAATTTTTATTCTTAAGTGCAGCGGAAAAATATATCTGATTTTAAAAATACCCGGCTAGGTGTGAACATGCCCTCAGTGTTGGTGAACGTCTCCATTTACATAAATGGGGTTTGTTCCCTGTTCAGACGTTCACACAGATGTGGATAAAAGGAGGACAAAACACTGCAGGTGACACCTCAAAAGGAAGAACAAAATGACCACATGAAGTCCGACATCAGAGCAACCTGCTCACTTAGTCTGAGATGTGATGAGGGATTTCGACATCACATGAAATCAGAATCTTTGGGGTGTTCGTGGTACGCTGCTTGGCGAGGGTTGTGGTAGAAAAGGGAACCACATAGTGATGCTCAGTTGTTGGTGTCTACGAATAAGTCAAATGTTGGAGGACTACCTGTATTCCCATACCTTTCTGTAATCTATCAGTCATAGTATAGAGCAGCACTGTTGAACACAGAGAATGATCACTCCTGATGCTCAGTTCAATTGACGTTTTCCAAACTCTTCTAAAGGAGCCCCATGCTGGTACTGCTTGTCCGTGTTACAATTAAAATAGGAAAACCAGAAACAAATTCTACATTTTTTCATCTCCTGGACAGAACATAACATTTACCTTTCTCTTTTTATCTTATGCCAGACAGATTTGTTTAACTGACGGCTTTATTGGTCAATTTCTTGACATTAACCAGAATACAGGATATGAGTAGCCATTTCCTTCCAATGAATAGAACAATCACTTGGTTGATTAGCACAGTAATGAGTGTTTGTGATAAAATTTTAGATCGGGCTTCAAATGGCAGTGACAGTAAAAAGTTGCGGGTGGAAGAGGCCCCCCCATCTCGTGTGCTCCACATTAGGAAATTGCCCAATGAGGCCTCGGAGACTGAAGTCATTGCCCTCGGCTTACCTTTTGGCAAAGTCACCAATATCCTCACGTTGAAGGGGAAGAATCAGGTGAGTGAAAGAAATGATGGCCTTTTGGAAAACACCACACATTTTTATCTGTTTCACGTGATGGAATAAATGTGTGTGAATTAAGTTGAATGGAAAGATTGAAACAACTTTGTTTTAAGAAATGGAGGACACATGCTCTAATGCCCAGGGCAGCATGAGCTACTTGGCGTTTGTCCTAGACTCTAACAGGTCTGCCGTTGACACACAGACACTATTGATTGGCAGCATCCTCATCTCAAGGTTAAAATAACATTTAACGAACAGATACGTTTTCTATTACTACAGGGATGAATTGCATTTTACTGCAGGAATTTTGCAATGTTGAACCATGTCAGCGCGTCTCAAATAGTGGGGCGAGCCCCTGGTGCGATGCCAGGGGGGGCGCTTGTGACCCTGGGGAACATGCTTTTTTTTTCCTGTACTAGAATGAAGTGTAATTGCACATTCATTACAGTAGTTAGCAGCGGCGCTCTTTTTATTTTGTAGGTTAAGGTGTTTTATATATTGTGCTCCTTAGTTAATGTTGCAGAGCTGAATTTGAATTTCTTTATTATTTATTGATTTTATTTAATTTTTCAGTATCAAATGGTGCAATGAGTTGGTCAAAAACATTTACAGCTTAAACAAGGATTTTTATTTGTTAAATCCAGGCAAATTGATCCACTTTTCTGTTAGAGATTAAAAAATAATGTTAATAAGATTAGAGATAACATAAGATAAGATAAGGTATACCTTTACTTGTCCCACAGTGAGGACATTTGCATGACATTTGCATTTGTATGTATGAATGAATGTTCACTCATTCATACATTAAAAAAAGTACATATTAATAAATGTAAAGTATGAATTATACATATTAACATATGATATAGATATTAACATATAGTGTACATATCAACAATTTATAGCTATAACTACAAACTACACCGGTCACCCGGATTTTGAGTGTTATTTTCTGTGTGTGGTCGACTGGGAGGATTGCAGATTGTAAGAATAATAAAATTATTCTTTGTTATGAGTTGAACTATATTTGTTTTCTTTTTTTAAATTTTAATAAGGATACAGAGTTATGCAGAGGTGTACTTAACAATTTTATAGACAAATGATATTATTTATAGTCGCGGTAGTCGTTGCTAGGGGGGCCGTAACAGAAAATAATTGAGAAGCCCTGATCTACGTCAACATTGCAAAATGCTTCCCTCAGAAAACTTGTTCGAACAACTACAGAAACCCACTAAAATGTAAAATAATGCATCATCTTGAATGGGTGTGTTACACAAATCTGATCTAGTGTTGCTTTCACATCTCCCAGGCGTTCCTGGAGATGGGGACAGAAGAGGCAGCCGTCACTATGGTTAACTACTACACGACTGTTACGCCTCATGTCCGCAACGTCCCCATCTTTATTCAGTATTCCAATCACAAAGAGCTCAAAACTGATTCTGGCAATCAGGTGAGTAGAGAAATTCTTTTTTACAGTATATAGGTTTTCAGGTCATTTCATAAATTATTCAAAAGGAATTGATTGCCTCGTCTTCCGCCTGTATTTGTTAAGTCAGGTACTTTGACCTGAACCAATTTAAGGTTTGGAACATGGAAACATGACGATGTTGAGGACATATTGCACTAACAACGGAAAGAGATTACCCTCTTGTTTGTTGAACACCATTGTTGAAATAGTGAATAACCGTCTGTGTTTGGCCATAGAGGACGCAAGCGGTGCTCCAGGCGGTGTCGGCGGTCCAGTCTGGGGGGTCACCGAGCTCAGACGTGCAGGAGGCTCTCGCTGCAGCCTCCAGTCCCGTACTGCGGATAATCATCGACAACATGTTCTACCCTGTAACGCTGGATGTACTGCAACAGGCAGGCAACCGTTGTAGTGGCTCCACACAATGCCAGATCCTACATTTGTTATTTGACAATGAAATTGGATGTTCAAATCTTAAAAGTTTGTGTTTTTTTTCCTGTTTCGCAGATTTTCTCCAAGTTTGGCACAGTCATGAAAATCATCACATTCACCAAAAACAATCAGTTCCAAGCCCTTCTACAGTTCAGTGATCCGGTCAACGCACAGCAGGCCAAACTGGTAAGTTTTGACCAGAGTTCCCACGAGGAATTTTTACAGTATTTTCCGCATTATAGGGCGCACCTAAAAGCTTTTAATTTTCTCAAAAACCGACAGTGTGCCTTATAATCCAGCGCGCCTTATAAGGCAGAAAATACTCTAATGTCTTTTTGACTCAACATCTCTTCGACAGTGTTTGCTAGCGCCTGTCCGGTTGTTAGCAATCTGACCTATGAACACTGACTTTGGATTTTTACCTCCTTGCCAGGCTTTGGACGGCCAAAACATCTACAATTCATGTTGCACGCTGCGTATTGATTTCTCTAAGCTCGTCAATCTAAATGTCAAATACAACAATGATAAGAGTCGTGATTACACGCGACCTGAGCTGCCTGCTGGGGATGGCCAGCCCAGCCTCGACTCCACAGTGGCAGCTGCGTTCAGCAAAGACTCTAATTCCCTCCTTGGTAAGATCCCAGGTAGATACCCCTCATTTCTACTTCTCTCTTCTTGTTGTTTGTCCCTGTTGGATTTAAACTTGTGATTGGTTTGTTGAGTTTTATGTCATTGTGATCAAATTTGCTCAGTCCTTAATTAACGAACCAGCTACTTGACTTGTTGTAATGCTGCTGTCTGGTGTAAGTGCTGCTCTCCATCCCGTGATTTTCTTGTCTGCGTCCTGCCAGGAGCCCTAAACCCTCTGAGCGCGGCGGCTGCGGCCGCTGCTGCTGCTGGGAGGGTGGCCTTAGCTGGACAGGCGGGGTCTAGTGGGGTCCTGCTGGTCAGCAATCTCAATGAGGAGGTCAGTAACACGTCAACACCACCAGTCAGACGGACCCTCTGAGGCTTATCGTCAGCCATCCTGCCCACCACCTCCATCCCTCTGCTCCTTTTTATTTGCTGGTTATGGCCAGTTGTCCTGCTTATGCTGCCATTTCCATTGTCTTCTGTCTGTCGTAGGGGATGCATCAATAATGTCCATTGTAGGTTTTTTTCAATTTGATCTGAGAACTAAACGTAAATAATTCCATCAAAACCACCTGGATTATTATTTATTCTTATTAAATTTGATTTTTCAGAGAAACTTTTTAAAAGTCTCTCTGTGGCCAAGTAGAAGCATCTTAGCCAGGACGTTTGCCCAGACACACTGGTAAATCTGTCATATAGTTAAGAAATGATGTTATGGAGGATATTTCCAGTTTCATTTATGGTGTCACTCATCACTGAACTGTTGCAGTGCATAACTGATATTACAGCTTGGGAAGCCAAATCTCTTTAGGAAGATGACCTGGAGCTATTGTTATTCGAGTTTAGATATGAAGCAAAAATATTGTCTAACCTTTTTCTTTGCTGTATTTTCTAGTGTCCTATACATGGCCAGGCCATTGCTGTTTTTAATTGTCCCCTTTTGGTCAAGACTCATTAAGCCCTGGTAGAAAGAGGGGGTTTGCTGTTTCTATCATAGCGCCAAAATGTGTACCCTCGCTGCTCCTCTGATGTTGGGCTCTTACCTCTCATCAATACTGTACCTGACTCTACTAACTGTCTCTTCTGTTTTTCTCTAAGCTCTGCTCCACCCCTCAGCTCATATGAACGCTCATATGACATCATTCTGTGGTCTCCTAATCTGTGTCTCAGCTCTGGGAACAAATACCTGTCACTGCTTGCTACCCTGCCTCACTATCTATTATTTATTTACGTACGGTACTTGGTTTCACCGATACAAAAGTTAAATATATGACTTTCACTATCTCTGGATGTCTCTTCAGGGGCACCGACAGCTCAGACCAAAACTAAAAAGTGGGAAGCTTAGATTTCAACACACAGCACGGCAAATTGTTTTCTGATTACTGTAATTGTTCAGAATATCATATATTTAACCTTTGAAATGGAATCTGATTTGTCTTTCCTGATGTGTCTCCCTCTCTTCCCATCAGTCTTTTGTCTCTGGCTGGGAATCAGTCTGGAGCCTTTGGCTCAAACCTTAATGTCAACATACTGTGCTTCAGCTACCTTTTAGGCTGGTGGACTTGTGTGAACACCACATTTTTTTCTCCAGTGGTCTTCACATCAACTCTCGCACGCCAAATTGTTTCACTGATCAAACATTTTCCTGCATGCTGTCTTAACAATTTTTTCCTCTGCAGCTTTTTTACACTCCTACTTGTTCATTGCTGAAAAATGGTAGATTTTTAGATTGTCAACCTGCTGCATGTTGTTTTAGCCCATCCTTATGCTCTTATATTGCTGATTTATTATGATTTTGACTGTATGTATCTATACACCATGCTTGTCCAGGGTAAAGACAGTTATCTGCTGTATTGACTAAAGAAAACATTGATCCAAGCCATTATCTCTGACCAAACTACCTGCATTATTCCAGTGTACTGACCTATATTTTATTTTTGTCCCTCCCCTTCCTTACTTTTTATTTTTACCCCCCACCCCCAATTTGCATTTGCCTCCCTGTTCATCTCCTCCTCTCATTTCTTTCTTTCTCTCTCCCCACCATTTCACGTGATGATGGGACGTTCAACCCATCCAATCACATCTTCTTTCTTCACCTCCTCCTCCTGCTACTTTACCCCCAACAAAACAACCCAAACAAACCAAAAACCCCAAACGAACAAATGTTCTCGACTCCCCGTCCACCACCTGTACCCCTCCATGATCTACCTGCGTCATTCTTCGTTGGGAAAATAAAAACCACCATTCCTCCTACCTACCTCCGCTCTGGATCGATCTGTCCATCTCTACCTCCGCTCCGCTCCGACTCTTCTACCTCTCTACCTGTCTCACGCTGCTTGTTGCTCTTCTCTCCCTCTAAAGATGGTTACGCCCCAAAGTCTGTTTACCCTCTTCGGTATGTTATCGTTAGCTCTCTCTCTCTGTGGCTCTGTCTCTCTCTCTCTGTCTCTCTGCCTGTCTCTCTCTCTGTCTCTCTCTCTCCTTGTCTTTTTCTTTCTTTCCTCTATTTCCTCTACTTCTATTGTCTTTGATACATTTGTCATTATTACTATTATTATCATCAGGATCTTCTCTTTGTAGCTTTTTTTAATGTAAATTGTTAATCATTTTGGCCTCCTGTGAATTGGTTTGGGTTAAAGTTCTTTATTTTGCTCTAAATTTACCACATAAATGCTGCTAATGCACAGTTTAGGAATTATTTTTGCATGCTTTTTGATTTGATACCAGACACATCTTGATAACTTATCTGTTTAGAGGGTGTCTCCTCTCTTTACCTGTTTCTTTTACACACCTCTCACTCTAGACTTTACTGCTGTAATTTTCTTGTGTTCTATGCTTTTCTGTTCTTCTTTTTCTTCTTGTCTCTTAAATATTCTTGTCCTCAAAGTGCCACTTGTTGCCTTCCTAACTTTCTGGTTTCTCTCCACCTCACCTTTTCTCCTCCTGCCTGCCTGTGGCTCTAATGCAGGAGTGTATGGTGATGTCCAGAGGGTGAAAATCCTTTACAATAAGAAGGACAGCGCTCTCATTCAGATGTCAGATGCCAATCAAGCCCAGCTAGGTGAGCAGACGCCACAAACATCCAGTCGTTTTTCAGTTGTGTGGGCGAGCGGCCGTAGACGGACCATCTTCTGATTTTAACACTATGCACTTCCTAACTTACTATTGGAGTTACACCGATACAGATCAATACAGCATTATCCAGTGAGAAGGGCACGTCCTTCTGCTTCAAAATGTCTATTGATGTGATATATCGCTTTATAAAGAAAAGCTGACTGATTGAAATCCTCTGTTATTTCGAAAATAGTCTTTGAATTTTGCTCCTTTTAGCTCGACTACAAAAGTAGTGGTAATCACGTTATTAGGGGATTGGTGTTAACACTCAACATTGAATAACAAACAGTAAAACACAGCATTAATGAAATGAACCAAAATAAATGCACCGGATAAGTTACACGGGACAATAAGCTGCTCTTTTGCAGGTTAACACAATAACAAACAAACACACCCACTAGGAGTGGATTCGTTCAGCTTGAAAAGTTGTTGGGCTGTTGCCTCGTCTTAGTTGAACAGAAAGTCGATCTTGTGGCCGGTGACCACGTCCATGTGAACCCCAGGTGAAGCTCAGACTGGGATAGGACAGGTGAGCCACGTGGTGTAACGCCGGCAGATCGTTCAAGCATTCCACTGAGTGAGAGCCAGCAGATCGTAGAAGCCCACCAGCAAAAGCAATTGCAGTCTGATTAGGTCATAAAAACATAAAATTGTTTAGGACCATAAAATAAAGTGTTATTTATAGTTCAGAAATATGATATATAAGTATTTTTCAATTTCACTCCAAGAAACAAAAAAACAATTAAAAGCAGTACAGTGATCAAAGTATAGATCAATCAAAGTCAAAGTCTGCTTTATTGTCAAGTGTACCATATATACACGACATACAGCACAGATGAAATTGCAGTCCTCTCTGACCCACGGTAAACAGGCAGTATAAGTAGTACAACACAGGCAGTACAACACAGGCAGAACAACACAGGCAGAACAACACAGGCAGAACAACACAGGCAGAACAACACAGGCAGAACAACACGGGCAGAACAACACAGGCAGAACAACACAGGCAGAACAACTGTTCTCCTCCTTCAAACAAGATTCAACCCCATCCAGTTTAACAAAACAGGATGTAAAGCGGTGGCTGAGAAGTTGTTGAGTTTGTTTTCATGATGCATGGGGTGTGCCGCTCCTCGTGTGGTCGGTGTGATAGTGGACGCCTCGGTGTTCGTGTCGACGTGATGAAAGCTGGTGTGGAGAATCCAGGTTGTCACAGTTGGAACAGATGCAGCTACCTCCAGACTTTGTATTTTAACAGTAAATGTTAGGTTCAGATAATTGAACCATATGCTGACGACATTCAGCTGTTGTGGTCATAAACGTCTGTGGAGCCTGAACCTGCTGGTGTGGCGTAGAATCGGGGTCGGTTTTTGTTTGTCGTCCCGTTCAGCGATCGTCTGGTTCCATAGCCGACAGGAAGTCTGCCATTTGAATCTTGATTTATTTCTGTGCTGACAGAGACCATAATCTTTCTCTACATCATCCAGACGGCACCTCAAGGTCCTGAGAAAGGAGCGTGTACAACATTAGCAGCTACTCGGCGTGTTAAATGTGACATTAGCTGCTTCCACACTGAGTGAAAACCTGTTGTTCTCTTTCCCATTTCCAAAGCAATGAGCCACTTGAATGGTCAAAAGATGTATGGGAAGATCATCCGTGTGACGCTGTCCAAACACCAGACGGTGGCCCTCCCCCGAGACGGGCTGGACGACCAGGGTCTGACCAAGGACTACACCAACTCCCCCCTGCATCGCTTCAAGAAACCCGGCTCCAAGAACTTTCAGAACATCTTCCCTCCTTCTGCCACCCTTCACCTCTCCAACATCCCGTAAGCCATTATTTCCTGTTTTTTAGTCTGTAACAGAAAAGTTTTAAGTCCATCAATTTGCCTGAAATTAAAAAAAAAAGTTTAAACTGTAAAATTTTTGACCAACTTGTTGCAAGATTTGATACTGAAAAATAAAATTAAATAAAGTCAATAAATAACTAATTTAAATTCGGTTCAGCAATTTTAACTGAGGAACAGGATGTGTAAACTTTAACCTACAAAACAAAATGAAAAAAACAATTTGTGCTGATTTTCTTTCTTTTTTTATCAAAATGATAACTTATCAAACTTATCTACTACTGATCGCTGTCACCACCATAAGTCAATATATGAAACACTGATCCTCATTTATAATGCTCCTCAGGCACTAAAATGCACATTTATTTTGTGTGTCCAAATTAACACCACTGACTAAAACTCTTCTCATCCGTCGTATTTCGTGCCTCAAGAAGTTAGAGGACAATACTTGAAATGTCGCACAATGTTTTCTTATAATTTCTTTTCTGACAGTGCTGATCCAGAGTTGCCCTTGTTTTAGTATTTAACATTTCATGAGAAATAAGATGATGGTGTGTATCATGACTAAAACTCCCGACTCTAATCTGCCGTCTTCATGTTGACAGACAAGACGTGACGGAGGACGACCTGCGGCTGCTGTTCTCCAACGCCGGAGGCACCGTGAAAGCCTTCAAGTTTTTCCAGTATGTGCACCAAATATAATGAGGAATACTGTAGTTTCTGCACAACAAGGCGCCTGAAAGCCTTTACTTTTTTAGTATGTAGTTAAATGTAAATTGTACTAAGTGTTCCGTATCTTCCAGGGATCGTAAAATGGCTCTGATCCAGATGTCCACCGTGGAGGAGGCCATCCAGGCCCTGATCGACCTTCACAACTACAACATGGGGGGCAACCAGCACCTACGAGTCTCCTTCTCCAAGTCAACCATTTAGGAATGTGACCTACCAGCTCTTGACAGTTCAGGGTCGGCTGTCAGAAACCTTAATGACTGTATTTTGACACGGGGGTGGGGTGGGTGGGGGGGCACATTGATTGGAAATGCTTTGTTTGGGGATTTTTGTCATTCCTTACCAGACTGAAACCTTTGTTTGCATCTTTTTTGATTAGAACCATTAAGTTTCCAATAAGGGATCCTCACCACTCCTCTTCATCAGTAAGATATTGACAGGATTGATTGTCCATCTGTGTGACAGGTTGATGTAGATCAGTGTTCAGTTGAAAAGATAACAGTGATGATGTGCCTTATATGACAAGATCAACTGTTTCTGCAGCAGGATGTGTTCATCCGTTCTATGGTGGGGGGGCTCGTTGGATATTTTCAGGGGATTAGGAGAGAAAAAGGTTTTGTCATCCTCTAGATATTACAAGTTTCGACTCTCCGCCCTTCACCAGAGTTTAAGATTCACAACATCTTTAATGAGTTTTGGTTGCAGAAGAGAATAATTCTGTCGCGGTTTGAACTTGAATTCCATAATTCCACAAAGTGTAACAATGCAAGATTGTTCCTGGTAACTTTGATTTCAGATGATGTTGAATCGTAACGTGGCTCATAGCTCAGTATTTCTTCTTGTTCTCATGCTTTTTTCCTTAGCTGTTAGATGTAATTGTCAGTGGCGGTGCTTTTCTCAGCATGTGTAGTTGTGTAGGATCCACCATCAGGATGTGTTTGCATGCTGTGGAGGCAGTCAGAAGAAGAGTCCACTGTGATTTCATTGTCATGTTACAGTTTACTGGAGAGCACTACTCGGTTGGACCAAAGTTTCTGTGCCTTTAGCGTTTCTTTATTTCATTTAACAGACAAGCGTTTGAAGGACTGATGTTCCCGTCTTTTCTAAAACCCAACAGAACCTCCTGACCTGAGGCGTTTGCTCACAAATACTAGTTAAGTATATTTTTCTTCCGAGTCTGATTTTTATACTGCTTAAAAATGTAAGGATTTGGTAAAGTTCTGAAGAGGCACAATTAAAGGATGAATAATTTTTTAACCATGGGGATTGTGACTTGGTTTCCTGCTGTTTGAGTTTTTCCCCTCTCATGGTCTCTGGTGTATTCTGCATTACGTCTGTAGCATGCCTAATAAAACGATTGTGTAGCTCGTATTCTCCACCTCTGTCTTTCTGTTCTCTGCTCTGTTCACTCCTGAAACCGGCTTCAGTCCCAGGGTGGGAAAGAAGCCAGACTCATGTTGGAGCCACTTGAAAAGAAGCTCTAATCATCCGGATCAGGTCCTTTGATAACACCGAGGTGTTTCCCACCCTGCCCACTGACACCCTCCTCTGACATCCTGCTCTTCTGTCCTTTGGTCGTTTGTTTTCTAATCCGTCTCAAACGGCCTGCGTTCTACAACGGATCTGATCTGTGTGCTTCTTCTCACATCTTTGTCAGTTAAAAAATCACCTCCGTTGTCATTTTCCCCTGCGTGATGCATTAATGTTACTGCAGGCTTTGGTACGTATTTGAGTATAAATACTACAGGCACCAGCCTCCATAGTGGGAACTCCTGCACAACTGATTCTGGGACAGGCTAGTAGGAAATAAGTAGAGGTACTCATCCAATGGTATATACCGCTCTCATTACAAACAGTATGCAATTAAAGTGCTGACAATGAAAAATAAACGTATAAATTGTGTGTGTGTGTGTGTGTGTGTGTGTATATACTGTATATACACATACCTACACAATTTATATATTAATAATAAACAGTTAAATGTTAGTTATTGGATTCACGACTGATTCCCTCTATTTTTGTATTTATCTCATGCCCCCCCCCCACTCTTGGGAATTCACAGCAGGGTAAAATTAATTTCAATCATTAATTGGACAGGATGGAGCAAATTAATTTGTGAAATGAAACTAATCACTGAGCCATATATTCACTGTATGTGACGCGCCTCACTGCACGGAAAACACATTAACATAATAGAAACGCAATCAATGTAATGAACTTTTTGGTTTTTCTCATGAAAAATCAGTTTGGTTTACGGCCCAAACTAACCCTAAGGTTCATTTCCTCTGACGTAACGGAGAACGTCTCGTACCGCATATCAAACTTACCTGTCAGTGTCTTTGTTCGGGCCAATTGTCTTCAATCGATCAATCAAGTTTTATTTATAAAGTGTTGAATCACATTAACAGACAGAAAAACCCAACAGAACCTCCAGAACAAACAGAAGTCACAGCGGCGGAAGAAACTTCATTAAGGAAGAAACTGAATTGGTTTGATTTATTGGTTTAATGTGTTTTACCCATAAAGACCATCAACAGACTAAATATACACCTGTGGATCTGGGGTTTGAGAAATGATTACGCATCATTTAATACGGCTACAGGGAGGGAGGGGTGTCCTAAATATGTCAGACCCAATAACTTGTGTGTAATAGATACTGCTATTCACATATTTTGTTAAATTATTATTATTGTAGTCTAGAGTAAATTGCAATAAAGAAATCTGCAGTAATTTCAAAGACATTGAGAGGTTATCCACTTCTTAGCTTGAGTTTGAGTTGGTTGAATCATACAGACGGACAAACGTCACCTCAGACGTGAATCAGCTTCTGGCGCCTCATTGGCTGAGCGTTATTAGAACCATCATGCCAGAGGCTGTGAGGCTTCACGTCATCTCTTGTGTCATCTCTTATGTCATCTCATGGGATAATGATGTAAAGCAAAAGTGAAACTTCTTCCTAAAGCTGGATGGAAATCAGTTGATTAGTTTTTGTGTAATTCTTTGAACAGACCAGGTGGAATCCTACCGCCTTCAGCCTGAAGGTGTGAAACCCTGATGACCCTAAACCAGTTCAGTCTGGTTCAGGGTAGTCAATCTGTGTCCTGCTCAGAAAGATTGAAAATGATTGGCCGGTGTGTGTGATGTAAGCAGGTGTTGCTCCATCAGGGACCGGGCCCGTCGGCGTGACTGTGGTGATGGACGTCCTGCCAGGTGTTGTCTGATGAAGATGACTCTTCACCGTCAGGCCCTGGGACCCGACAGATGACCTGATCCATCATCAGGAGGTAGCGCCGCTCACAGCCAATGAACAGGCTCTGATTCTCCAGCTTTAAATGGAAGTGCTCGCGTCCTGCGTCCTGCTCTCTAAACAAAGATGACATGATGTATAAAGCCAGGAAGACAAAGCCGATCAATACTCGGTCTGACCGATCACCAGATCCTGATCTCCACCTTTCTCTCACACAATGCAGGTACGGTCCAACTCCCTCATGGCTTCTCTAAGGCCAGCTCACTATAGCTCACTATTAAGACGTGTGAGCACCACCACCGGATCACTCCTATTCTTTTCTTTTTTGTAGTTCTATCGCTGTATAACACAACTTAGAGTAATTGCCTTTATTTCTGTGCAGTTTTTATACGGTTGTTTAATGGAGTTGTGAGAAGTGAACTGATCATTTTGTGAAGTTTATAATGTAATAATGGTGATAAATGAATTACATCAACAGATTCAAACGAGGTGAGAATTGTTTCGATTCATTTTGGTTCATAAACTCAATCAGTTTAAGTGCAGGAAACAACTAGAGCTGATGCATCAGATCAGGTTTAAATAAGTTAATTAGTTCTGCAAAGAAGTCTCTGAGTAGGAATCACACCAGCAAATAGCCTGTTTCTGACTTAAATACCCTTTAACACCCTTGTGTGGTGTTCATATTTTTGTTACTCAGCCAGTGTTCATGGGTCTGATGGACCCGCTGCATTTTTGGGTTTTTATTGCACAATCTAACAATTTATGCTAAAACACTCAACAGATATTTACTTCATCCCAATTACTACAGTAGTAATATAAAAAGCATATATGGTTAAAATGTGACCTTTACCTTTGTTAGATCACGTTTATGAATTAAAGTGCTACTCGTTTTTTGATAAAATGTAATAAAAAAAGAATGTAGCACAAGCTGACTCAATTTATTCAATTAAAATTATTTAATTGTAAATTACTACAATAGAAAATACTTAAAAGAGGGTGAGCGATCACATTATGGAATTATACATCGTTAGCATAGGCAATGCATAGACTTATGTATGAGAATGTGTGACTCATAGGCAGTGTTCTGCTCAGCGCGTCCTGAGCGCACTGAGCAGCACACTGAGCAACATCAGATGCTCACGCTGTGGACACACAGAAATCTTGTTCTTCATGATGTGTGGTGTGTTGAATGTGAAGGTCAGGTGAGGTCCAGTTGTGTCCTGGTTCAGGGTCCTGTTCTGGAAGACATGACACACACACACCATTCAGACATTATATTTTGTACAATGACGTGTGCTGCTGCTTGTGCTACAGAATAAATTCACGTAATTCTTGGTCTGTAACATATCCAATTACCGGTACTCCTTTTTATTAGCATTTCTACTACCCATAAATTATCTAATAGTAACAGCATTTAATGGTTAATATCCATTAAAAAATTGTAATAAATGTCATTAGTATATGCACAAATCTGACTTTACCTTATTTTTCATGTAGTTGTACACTTTGTCCAGGTTAATGGCTTCATCTGCTTCTTGCTCTGAACTTTCTCAAAAAGGAAAAAAAACATCTCACCCAAATTCACTGCTTCTTTTGCATATTCATTACTCATTCCATCTTAAAAGAACCACATTTCTTTTTTTTAACTTTGTCTTGTGATTTAAATTTATAAAACAATTTTATTTTATAAAAAAATAAAAATTTGCTAGATGCTTGATGACTGGGATATTTTCTTTTGGCAAGTTTGTATCTGGTAAATATTTAGGGACCTAATGCAAATAAACCCAATTTATTCACATAAGTATTTGTCACACGTTTCTGTTAAGAGTATCTGTATATTATTGCACCAGGCTGGAGCTGTTCATGAAATCCAATCAATGATAGACGTACAGATGCAAACCAGATGCATGAACTAAGAACAAGCTGAATCTACTAGATGTAGGCAGTCAGAGTCTGAAGATGTAGCTAAATATTATAACTAGTGTTTTTCAGACAGATTTGCTGCAGACACACGCCTGTTGCCGGGCAGCCTTCAGACCACTAGGCTGAATTCATTCTTTTATAATCAAAGACTAAACCTGGTAGACACCTGGCATGGCAGATAAAGCAACTTGAAAATAATGGAAGGGTAACTTCATTTATATATGACGTTGACAACACTACTGTAGACATGAAAATCACATAATAATCTCACCAGACAGATTTTCCAACATCTGACTCGGTGAACACAGACTGTATTTTCTCCTTTTATATTTTTGAAGAGATCTATAAATTAAGTTTGTTTGAAGAATGCAGACGAGAATCTATCACTTATAACAAAGAAAAATAATTTGTATTTGTTGAAGTTTTTTTTAAATTTTTCTACAGATAAATGTAACATCTGCCAGCACAAGCCTTCTCTTAATAAAGACTGGTCTTTTTTATGTTTCCAATCAGTCCACATTTCCAATTCAACAGAATCCATTGTCCACTAGACGTGACACCAGCACACTTCCATCGTTACATGCCACATTACTAACTGGATTTGCCACAGATGGAAAAATATAATGGTCTTTTTTCCCACAGTCTGGCACCATTAAGCTGCCAATGTTCTTCTTCCTGTGAGAACCCCACCTTCTGAGGTAAGAATTTTATGACATGGTAATTTAAGACATGCTTCATTCATCTCAAACGTCGCCGTCGGACATACAAATCAAAGACAGACCTGTGATGTTTTCATTCCTCATCTTCCAAATCCTACATATTATCTTTTTTTATAATCTGTATTTTATTTGCGTTTTTTGCCCCTGAGGTGAGGAGAGGAACACGGCGAGAGCCATGAAATCTCTTCTGCATTAATGTGACCCGCTTCACTGAGGACACGGGAGATTTGTCACTTCTTTATGTCACCAAGCCTTTTATGACTTACATTGATCATCAAGGTGTACAACCATTATCATATGGAGTCCATTACCATCAAGACATTGCTCACCTGCATCCCACAGCCACAGGACGGAGATGGAGAGACGTCTCATTTACATCTCCTCCTCTGTTGGCATCCAGGGAAAAACCAGCTGATAAAATCATATTAAAAAAATCACAGAATTTTAAAAGAAACCGTTTTGTGTTCCTTCAGACTTCTATAAATTGCTTGGCTGACGGACAGTGTTTATTCAACATATGAGAATCTGTTTATTCCACAATATCGGTTGTAATTTAAGGTTTTGTCTCAAAAGAAACAGCTTCTCATTTAAGACTGAATAAATAAAACACCTATAATATTACATTATATAATATAATAATTATATAATGTCTCGCATGGTTGATTAACATTGTTCAATATATATTATATCTGTATGTTGGTTATGGGTTGGTTGGCCGATCTCTGTTTGTACCTTCAGCTCCATTTTTATCGTCTTTGAGATGAAAATCTAAAATCCTCTCTCAGTAATAGATTACAATAGTAATAGATTACAATAGTAATAGATTACACTTCACTGCTGTGTTGAACAAAATCTGCTCTTCATGAGCTTCACTTTAGCAGCTGATTCTCTGCTGTTACGCTGATGATGTGAGGCGACAGCCTTCATTCTAACACATAATAATCATGAACTTGTTCAGTTCAAGCCTATCAGATTTCTCCCTCAAGTCCTTTACTGCTAATAGGCAGTGCCCCCCCCCCAAGTCCATCATGTTGTAATATGAGAGAGACACCAGATGAACACAAAACATCCATAAAAAGTCTCACTGCATGACACCACTCTTCAAACTACCCCCAGTTATTTCTCATCACTGGATCTAACCTAAGCCCCCACCAGGATGACATCATCCCCCATCGTTCAATGAGAGCTGAAAGGTGAACAGAACAACATAAAAGGGGGTGAAACTAGTAGTTCCGTGTAAAATGGTGACTGAAGACTCTCAGACTGTGAAGACGGGAATCTAACAGTAAAAATAAAGGCGTTGGTGTAACAGCACTTGGTTAAACTACAATACATGAGTGGTGGAGTCATTTCTGAAACCAGTGGACCCAGGATATGCAATCAACCAGTGTCACACGTTCTGCCTCTCACCATCCAACCACTGATGCCCCCAGCAGTGCTTTGGGTAGAACCGGGCAGTGTGCAGTCAGAACTCACCATAGTTCGATGTACACCCCATTGGATCCTGACTGGAACGTTGTGCGTCTCCCTGGAAACAGTGGAAAGTGTCAGAGGGCTATCAAGCTGGATTATCTAATCTACCTCCACCAGTGGAGACACCCAGCAGAAAGATCTGGTCTGTTAACAACTCATCAAATGCAGGGCAGGAGAAGGTGGGAAAAGTACGTGAAAAGCAGGATTAGTGAAGAAAGAGCTGAGAGTCAAGTCAGGAGTTGAAGTGACCTTTTAAAGTAATATCCTCATGGACAACTGGACTGTTAACCCCTCACTGCACCAGATGAGTACTCAGATACTCAGGAAGGGTCGTAGATGTTCTGCCAACGTCACTTTATGAAGTCACCAGTGGCAGATAAGATGCAGTGGCCACTGGCCAGGACAGCAGGTGGTCCATGAAGTGGGTCTGCATCTGATTGGAGGGTGAACGATGAACAGCAGTGAGTGGATGAATGTCATCAATGAGCACTGATGAGAAAGTGGGGGCTGAATGACTGCTAAGTCTACAGCACTTCTGAAAGTCAAAACACCAGACGTGTGCCAATGAAGGTTGTTATTTAGATTCCACATAAATGAAGTAAAAGTTTATGTTCTCACCTGATACTGACAGACAGTTAGGTGTCATCAGCAAACCAGTGTTACAGCATTCTCTTAAACTATGTTCAGGTCAAGTGTGATTCAGTCTGAGAAATAAAACATTCATTATTGTTATTATTCTAGTAGTCATTATAAATTATATAAATTGTAATCTTTCAAATTATATATGAAGTTATTCATGGTTTCTCTCTCTCTGTCCTGAAGTGCCCAAATATGTAATTTATTTGTAACATTTCACACAGAGTTGCTTCAATTTTGTTCTTGTAATTTTATTTAGATACGTTAGCAAAAAAATGAAAAATCATCATCACTCTGGAACTATTAGGAAATTCAAAAATGAAAGGTGTTGAACAGCAAATAGAGGAGAGACAGTAAAAAACAGCCAATTATGAATCTTCAAAACAACTGACTACATTTTGGGTAAATAAAATAACGTGAAGTCTTCCCTTCCCTCATAGATGGACTCTACCACGCACAGATTCTCTACAGGACTCACTAAACAGAACCCTTTCATTAAGATTCAAATAATCCGTATCAAACATGTTTGGGTGGTTCCTTCTGCAGCGGCAGCAGAGATCATTACCCAATATAATGAAGAGGAAGTCAAAACAAATTCCAGCTAGTTTCAGGAGCAGCTTGTAAACCTTCAGATGTCAACATGAGATTTTTCTGACCTTCTACTGGTAAAATGACTTAAAGGTTATAACACACACATAACATGAAGAACTGACAACCAGAACAATCCTGTTCTCAACTATGGGTTTTATAATTAATCCAGTTTATATACGGTTGAGCAATGTTCTCCTGCTCAAAGGAGGATTTTTTTTAACTTCAGAGGTAAAGTAGGGTTAGGGTTAGAGTTGAACCTTTGTTTTTATTTGAACGAGCACTGAGTCCTGGCGCTTTTATATAGAGCTGGTCTAAAACAGTCTTCCAAGCCTATAGTTACAGAAACCCAACAGAATTCTCCAGGAGCAAAGAGAGGAGAGGAATAATGTCCTTTCAACACATGGAGAACATGAAAACTCTGGACAGGAAAGCCTCAGGTGGAACTGAACCCAGGAAATGTCTGGCTGTGAAGCAACAGCGCTACCCACGGTGCCGCTGTGCTGCTAGTTGAATTTATAAAGTGTTGTTTTCAGACATCATCCGTAATGCTCTAGTGATTGTCACTGAAATATTTTAGATGCTTCCACATCTGTTATCTACAGAGTAGCAACACTTTAAAACATAGTGCAGAGAGCATATATAAATCAGTGAATGGATTTAATGTCCTTCCATCCATCCGTCCGTCCATCCGTCCCTGACTTGTGAACAAGACCTCAAGATACTTGGACTCCTTCACTTGGGGTAAATAAACCCCACCAACCTTGACAGAAATGGTAGCGGGATTAAGAAGATTCCTTCCATCACTGAACTACATTTGGACTGAGGCCATGGAGGAGGACTAACCCCTTCCAGGGCCAAATTCTTGTTTCAATAACTCAAAAACTCAGGCCATGGTACACCCGGTCTGCCGATACCTGTCTGTTGCCTCCGGAGTCCCACAAGTCAAAAAAGTTCAGTAAGACTCCTTCAGGCTTCTGCAGTCACAGCTTTGACCAGGGTCTTTGACAATGGAGTTGGAGACATAGTCCACCCTGACTTAATGCCCCAGCCTCTCAACATATTTGGGTCTGCAGAGTCTGTCTGGCCCTCTATTCTGCTAGTGGATCCAACCCACTACAAGGTGGTGATAGCTCTGCCCGTCATTCCACCAATGTCTGACATGTGGCCAGGGGTCCAATGACACAACAGCAATGCCAATCATGGATCTCCAGCCAAGGATGTCCTGGTGTCACATGCATTTATGGACATTGGTTCGACAGGCCAAGTTGTGAGTGGAGGTGAGTCCAACTAAATCTAGACTGGACCTCTCAACCTCCCTCCTTCTCCCCCAGCGAGGTTCCATTCCATGTCCCAAAAGCCAGTTCCTGTGTGCAGGGGTCTGTTCATTGACTGCTGCCCAATCCACACGGAACCCATCCTCTACGATTCTCTCGGAAGGTGGTGAATCCATCAAAGGTTGGGTCCACGTTATCCTTTCGGGGCGAGCCTGGCAGCAGGCATTCGCACCCCAGATCTGGCTCAAGTGTGGGGCCCTGGGTATGTCACTCTAGGTAATGTCCCAGTCTTTGATTTCATCATAAACACAGGGGTGACAGGCTAGATTCTAGCCCAGAAACTATTTGGCATGGGAGACCCTACTAGGAGCATGAAGCCCTGGACCACATAGCTCTTAGGATTCTATTTGGGCACTCAAACTTCCCAAACCACAATAAAGTGGCAGATCAAGGGAGAGGGATTGAAAGTCAATATGAATGTACTATATAATAAATACGTACACAATTTGGACAGTTCATAAGTACGAAAAACAAACAAAAAACTTCAACATTATTGATCTTGAACCCCGTTCTTAGTTATGAGCTTCAATTTAGGAACAGCAGACTAACACTAAAACTAACTACCAGTACAGAGACATCTTCTCCCCAGTATGCTCCATGACTCTGAGACTGCTTCCTGGTCCACCTAACGACAATAGAGCTCAGCCCCAGCTGCTTCACAACTCATACGATCACATATCAAGTGTTCCAGTAAGCGAACACACATTACACCAGTGTGTAAGTGGGTGCATCGGCTACCTGTCTGCTTCAGAATTGATTTTAATATCACTTTATTGGTTTATAAAACTCTTAATGGTCTCAGTCCTACGCTTTAATCAGATTTGCCTAAGAAGACGTTAAAGCTGTCAGGTCTTTGGCAGTGGCATTTTAATTATTCCCAAAGTAAGTGAGGTGTACTTTTATTATTATTGTCCTTGTCTATTTACCACCTTTCCTCGGGTCCTGAGGGCTGTTGAGAATATTCTTTTCTGTAAAATCCAAATCCAGACCTAACCTTTAAATCTGGCTTTTAATTGAGTCTCATATATTAATATTATTTTATTGATTTTACCAATTTATTTATAGTTAGTAGTTTGCTTTATCACTAAGAATATCTCTTTAATTCTGCTGTGTTTTTGTTTGCATATCTAACATTTAGAATCCAATTTGTGTGTGTGTGTGTGTCTGTGTGTGTGTGTGTGTGTGTGTGTGTGTGTGTGTGTGTGTGTGTGTGTGTGTGTGTGTGTTTTAAAGGCAGCATGGGTATCGTTTTGTGTTATTATGTAAATCACTTTGAGCAACACAGATATATAAATACTCTGATTAACTGAATTGAATGATACCATACAAAGCTGTCCTGTCTGTCTGTCTGTCTGTCTGTCTGTCTGTCTGTCTGTCTGTCTGTCTGTCTGTCTGTCTGTCTGTCTGTCTGTCTGTCTGTCTGTCTGTCTGTCTGTCTGTCTGTCTGTCTGTCTGTCTGTCTGTCTGTCTGTCTGTCTGTCTGTCTGTCTGTCTGTCTGTCTGTCTGTCTGTCTGTCTGTCTGTCTGTCTGTCTGTCTGTCTGTCTGTCTGTCTGTCTGTCTGTCTGTCTGTCTGTCTGTCTGTCTGTCTGTCTGTCTGTCTGTCTGTCTGTCTTGGACTACCATACAGAGAGCTCTCTTTTTAACAACCATATGTTTGTGTATCAGCAGAGTAGTTTTCTACTCGTTGCTGATTGGACGGTCAGAGTGATGATGCATTAACGCTGAAGTACTCTTGATGAGTTAGACTTACACAGCCACCCTTTCCACCACCTTATGAATGTGTTTAAAGTGTTCATGAATTCATAATATTTTCCACCCAACCGGCTAAGGCAGATAGCCGCCCAAAAGAGTCTGGGTCCTGTCCGGAGTTTCTTCCTCAATAACTGTCGCTTATGTTCTGGAGGGTTCAGTTGGGTTTTTCTGTCTATTAAAGCGCTTTGAAAGGTCTGTTGCCATGATTAAGAGCTAAATAAAACTTGATTGATTGATTATATCATAGTATTATTGACACAGTTTATTTTAAATAAAAGACAAATATATAATATGAAATTTATGAACGACGATATTTGGACTGTTCACAAAGAGTCTTCATTTACAATGATGAAGGACTTGTTTCCTCTTAGTCTACCTTCAGCTTCATCCGAACGTTGACATTTTGCAAAGTGTACAAAAAATGAAAATGTAGTTTAATACAGTAATCCGTCGTGCAGCTTCACTACATTGCTGATTTTTAGTCGGTAGTCATGTGCTACCATACGCGCATTCTATTGGCTGACAGCATCCAGAAGTGTGCTGCCTCCTGTGAGTCTCGGAACACAACTTTCAACTTAAATTATTTTGACACAGCTTGTTTCCCATTAGAGGACGCCACCTCTGTGTGGCCGGTCGTCATGGCGACACCACATACACCACAGCGTGGCACAACTTCTTAAACACATTTCAAACACACTTCTCCTCAGTTTAAACAATGAAAAATGTACAGATGCTAAAGTCGCCTGGATATTTTTAAAAAAGCTTTTTTTTGGACCAATCAGTGGTCGCCGATGTTTGAAATAATCTTTTTGTCCTGCTTAGCTATTTTTGAACCTCAATGTAGTTGATCAAAAAAAGAAAAGCTACTTTAACCTGACAGAAAACCAATAAAAGTGAGTGGATTCGATGATGCAGAGGAGTAGTTGGTCCCTCAATACGTTTGGAAACTCCTTCTGAGGACTCGGTTTACATCATGTGACTCATTTTCTGTTTGTTGCTAGTTGTGCTAATTTTAAAATTAATCTTCTGCAGCTGTAGAAGAATATATAATATCGTGCTTTTTTAAATAAAGAGTTTTCATTTTTTCAGAGTCAAATAGTCGTAATTTGGAAACTTTTGGTATTTTCAGAAGTGCTTTGGATTTAGAAGCCCGGCTTTCTCATCAGAGCTCAGTGATTGTACCCAAAACTCCTACTTTACAATCAACTATTCAGCCACCCATCAATCATCTCTACTGTGTGTGTGTGTGTGTGTGTGTGTGTGTGTGTGTGTGTGTTCCAGGGGTCACAGTGGTAATGGGAGGCTCCGACAGACT